>NC_053025.1:599822928-600027696 GCF_003073215.2 Triticum urartu
GGTGCTAAGCTAATGGAATGGGTCATGTCAATCAGATCATTCACCTAATGATGTGATCCCGTTAATCAAATAACAACTCTTTGTTCATGGTTAGGAAACATAACCATCTTTGATTAACGAGCTAGTCAAGTAGAGGCATACTAGTGACACTAAGTTTGTCTATGTATTCACGCATGTATTATGTTTCCGGTTAATACAATTCTAGCATGAATAATAAACATTTATCATGATGTAAGGAAATAAATAATAACTTTATTATTGCCTCTAGGGCATATTTCCAACAGTCTCCCACTTGCACTAGAGTCAATAGTCTAGTTACATTGTGATGAATCGAACACCCATGCAGTTCTGGTGTTGATCATGGTTTGCTCTAGGGAGAGGTTTAGTCAACGGATCTGCCACATTCAGGTCCGTATGTACTTTACAAATCTCTGTCTCCATTTTGAACACTTTCACGAATGGAGTTGAAGCGACGCTTGATATGCCTGGTCTTTCTGTGAAACCTGGGCTCCTTGGCAAGGGCAATAGCTCCAGTGTTGTCACAGAAGAGAGTCGTCGGGCCCGACGCATTGGGTATGACTCCTGGGTCGGTAATGAACTCCTTCACCCAGACTGCTTTTTGTGCTGCCTCCGAGGCTGCCATGTACTCCGCTTCACATGTAGATCCCGCCACAACGCTTTGCTTGCAACTGCACCAGCTTACTGCCCCACCATTCAAAATATACACGTATCTGGTTTGTGACTTAGAGTCATCCAGATCTGTGTCGAAGCTAGCATAGACGTAACCCTTTACGACGAGCTCTTCGTCACCTCCATAAACGAGAAACATATCCTTAGTACTTTTCAGGTACTTCAGGATATTCTTGACCACTGTCCAGTGTTCCATGCCGGGATTACTTTGGTACCTTCCTACCAAACTTACGGCAAGGTTTACATCAGGTCTGGTACACAGCATAGCATACATGATAGACCCTATGGCCGAGGCATAGGGGACGACACTCATCTTTTCTCTATCTTCTGCCGTGGTTGGGCATTGAGCCGTGCTCAATCTCGTACCTTGCAATACAGGCAAGAACCCCTTCTTTGACTGATCCATTTTGAACTTCTTCAATATCTTGTCAAGGTACGTACTCTGTGAAAGACCAATGAGGCGTCTCGATCTATCTCTATAGATCTTGATGCCTAATATATAAGCAGCTTCTCCAAGATCCTTCATTGAAAAACACTTGTTCAAGTAGGCCTTTATGCTTTCCAAGAATTCTATATCATTTCCCATCAACAGTATGTCATCCACATACAATATGAGAAATGCTACAGAGCTCCCACTCACTTTCTTGTAAATGCAGGCTTCTCCATAAGTCTGCGTAAACCCAAACGCTTTGATCATCTCATCAAAACGAATGTTCCAACTCCGAGATGCTTGCACCAGCCCATAAATCGAGCATTGGAGCTTGCACACCTTGTCAGCATTCTTAGGATCGACAAAACCTTCGGGCTGCATCATATACAATTCTTCCTTAAGGAAACCATTAAGGAATGCTGTTTTGATGTCCATTTTCCATATCTCATAATCATAGAATGCGGCAATTACTAACATGATTCGGACGGACTTCAGCTTCGCTACGGGTGAGAAAGTCTCATCGTAGTCAACCCCTTGAACTTGTCGATAACCCTTAGCGACAAGCCGAGCTTTATAGATGGTTACGTTACCATCCGCGTATGTCTTCTTCTTAAAGATCCATTTATTTTCTATGGCTCGCCGATCATCGGGCAAGTCAGTCAAAGTCCATACTTCGTTTTCATACATGGATCCTATCTCGGATTTCATGGCTTCCAGCCATTTGTTGGAATCCGGGCCCGCCATCGCTTCTTCATAGTTCGAAGGTTCACCGTTGTCTAACAACATGATTTCCAAGACAGGGTTGCCGTACCACTCTGGTGTGGAACGTGTCCTTGTGGACCTACGAAGTTCAATAGCAACTTGATCTGAAGTTTCATGATCATCATCATTAACTTCCTCTCTAGTCGGTGCAGGCACCTCAGGAACATTTTCTTGAGCTGCGTCACTTACCGGTTCAAGAGGTAATACTTCATCAAGTTCTACTTTCCTCCCACTTATTTCTTTCGAGAGAAACTCTTTCTCTAGAAAGGACCCATTCTTGGCAACAAAGATCTTGCCTTCGGATCTGAGGTAGAAGGTATACCCAATAGTTTCTTTAGGGTATCCTATGAAGACGCATTTTTCCGATTTGGGTTCGAGCTTTTCAGGTTGAAGTTTCTTGACATAAGCATCGCATCCCCAAACTTTTAGAAATGACAGCTTAGGTTTCTTCCCAAACCATAGTTCATACGGTGTCGTCTCAACGGATTTCGACGGAGCCCTATTTAAAGTGAATGCGGCAGTCTCTAAAGCATAGCCCCAAAATGATAGCGGTAGATCGATAAGAGACATCATAGATCGCACCATATCCAATAGAGTGCGATTACGACGTTCGGACACACCATTACGCTGAGGTGTTCCAGGCGGCGTGAGTTGTGAAACTATTCCACATTTTCTTAAGTGTGTGCCAAATTCGTGACTCAAGTATTCTCCCCCACGATCTGATCGCAAGAACTTGATTTTCTTGTCACGTTGATTCTCAACCTCGCTCTGAAATTCCTTGAACTTTTCAAAGGTCTCAGACTTGTGTTTCATTAAGTAGACATACCCATATCTACTCAAGTCATCAGTGAGGGTGAGAACATAACGATAGCCACCGCGAGCCTCAACACTCATTGGACCGCACACATCAGTATGTATGATTTCCAATAAGTTGGTTGCTCGCTCCATTGTTCCTGAGAACGGAGTCTTGGTCATTTTACCCATGAGGCATGGTTCGCACATGTCAAATGATTCGTAATCAAGAGACTCCAAAAGCCCATCTGCATGGAGCTTCTTCATGCGTTTGATACCTATGTGACCAAGGCGGCAGTGCTACAAGTATGTGGGACTATCATTATCAACCTTACATCTTTTGGTATTCACACTATGAATATGTGTAGCATTACGCTCGAGATTCATTAAGAATAAACCATTCACCATCGGAGCATGACCATAAAACATATCTCTCATATAAATAGAACAACCATTATTCTCGGATTTAAATGAGTAGCCATCTCGAATTAAACGAGATCCTGATACAATGTTCATGCTCAAAGCTGGCACTAAATAACAATTATTGAGGTTTAAAACTAATCCCGTAGGTAAATGTAGAGGTAGCATGCCGACGGCGATCACATCGACCTTGGAACCATTCCCGACGCGCATCGTCACCTCGTCCTTCGCCAGTCTCCGCTTATTCCGCAGCTCCTGCTTTGAGTTACAAATGTGAGCAACCACACCGGTATCAAATACCCAGGAGCTACTACGAGTACTGGTAAGGTACACATCAATTACATGTGTATCACATATACCTTTGGTGTTGCCGGCCTTCTTGTCCGCTAAGTATTTGGGGCAGTTCCGCTTCTAGTGACCACTTCCCTTGCAATAAAAACACTCAGTCTCGAGCTTGGGTCCATTCTTTGGCTTCTTCCCGGCAGCTTGCTTACCGGGCGCGGCAACTCCCTTGCCGTCCTTCTTGAAGTTCTTCTTACCCTTGCCTTTCTTGAACTTAGTGGTTTTATTCACCATCAACACTTGATGTTCCTTTTTGATTTCCACCTCTGCTGATTTCAGCATTGAATATACCTCAGGAATGGTCTTTTCCATCCCCTGCATATTGAAGTTCATCACAAAGCTCTTGTAGCTCGGTGGAAGCGACTGAAGGATTCTGTCAATGACCGCGTCATCCGGGAGATTAACTCCCAGCTGAGTCAAGCGGTTATGCAACCCAGACATTTTGAGTATATGCTCACTGACAGAACTATTTTCCTCCATCTTACAACTGAAGAACTTGTCGGGGACTTCATATCTCTCGACCCGGGCATGAGCTTGGAAAACCATTTTCAGCTCTTCGAACATCTCATATGCTCTGTGTCTCTCAAAACGCTTTTGGAGCCCCGGTTCTAAGCTGTAAAGCATGCCGCACTGAACGAGGGAGTAATCATCAGCACGTGACTGCCAAGCGTTCATAACGTCTTGGTTCTCTGGTACAGGTGTGTTACCTAGCGGTGCTTCTAGGACATAATCTTTCTTGGCAGCTATGAGGATGATCCTCAGGTTCCGGACCCAGTCCGTATAGTTGCTGCCATCATCTTTCAGCTTGGTTTTCTCTAGGAATGCGTTGAAGTTGAGGACAACGTGGGCCATTTGATCTACAAGACATATTGTAAAGATTTTAGACTAAGTTCATGATAATTAAGTTCATCTAATCAAATTACTCAATGAACTCCCACTCAGATAGACATCCCTCCAGTCATCTAAGTGAAACATGATCCGAGTTAACTAGGCCGTGTCCGATCATCACGTAAGACGGACTAGCCAACATCGGTGAACATCTACATGTTGATCGTATCTTCTATACGACTCATGCTCGACCTTTCGGTCTTCCGTGTTCCGAGGCCATATCTGTACATGCTAGGCTCGTCAAGTCAACCTAAGTGTATTCTGTGTGTAAATCTCGCTTACACTTGTTGTATTCGAATGTTAGAATCTATCACACCCGATCATCACGTGGTGCTTCGAAACAACGAACCTTCGCAACGGTGCACAGTTAGGGGGAACACTTTCTTGAAATTATTACGAGGGATCATCTTATTTAAGCTACCGTCGTTCTAAGCAAATAAGATGTAAAACATGATAAACATCACATGCAATCAAATAGTGACATGATATGGCCAATATCATTTGCTCCTTTTGATCTCCATATTCGGGGCTCCATGATCATCATTGTCACCGGCATGACACCATGATCTCCATCATCGTGTCTTCTTGAAGTTGTCTCATCGTCTATTACTTCTACTACTATGGCTAACGGTTTAGCAATAAAGTAAAGTAATTACGTGACATTATATGTTGACACGCAGGTCACAAATAAATTAAGACAACTCCTATGGCTCCTACCAGTTGTCATACTCATCGACATGCAAGTCGTGATTCCTATTACAAGAACATGATCATCTCATACATCACATATATCATTCATCACATCCTTTGGCCGTATCACATCACAAAACACTTGCTGCAAAAACAAGTTAGACGTCCTCTAATTGTTGTTGCAAGTTTTTACGTGGCTGCTATAGGATTCTAGCAAGAACGTTTCTTACCTACGCCAAAACCACAACGTGAATTGCCAATTTCTATTTACCCTTCATAAGGACCCTGTTCATCGAATCCGATCCGACTAAAGTGGGAGAGACAGACACCCGCCAGCCACCTTATGCAACTAGTTCATGTCAGTCGGTGGAACCAGTCTCACGTAAGCGTACGTGTAAGGTCGGTCCGGGCCGCTTCATCCCACAATGCCGCCGAATCAAGATAAGACTAGTAACGGCAAGATAATTGACAATATCGACGCCCACAACTACTTTGTGTTCTACTCGTGCATAGAAACTACGCATAGACCTAGCTCATGATGCCACTGTTGGGGAACGTAGCAGAATTTTAAAATTTTCTACGCATCACCAAGATCAATCTATGGAGTCATCTAGCAACGAGGGAGAGACGAGTGCATCTACATACCCTTGTAGATCATGCGCGAAAGCGTTCAAGAGAACGGGGTTGATGGAGTCGTACTCGTCATGATCCAAATCACCGATGACCTAGTGTCGAACGGATGGCACCTCCGCGTTCAACACACGTATGGTTGGGAAGACGTCTCATCCTTCTTGATCCAGCAAGGGGGAAGGAGAGGTTGATGAAGATCCAGCAGCACGACGGCGTGGTGGTGGATGCAGCAGGATCCCGGCAGGGCTTCGCGAAGCGCAAGCGGGGAGGAGAGGTGTTACGAAGGGAGAGGGAGGCGCCAAGAGCAAGGGGTGTGGCTGCCCTCCCTCCCCCCTCTTTGTATAGGGGCCTTGGGGGGGCCGTGTAACGCCCCGAGACCGATGTGCCAGGTGTCCTCCAGTTATTCGCTGTTGTTGCCTTGTCATTTGCTTGCGTGTTGCATCTTATCATGTCATCATGTGCATTGCATTATCATGTTTTCAAAACTTGCATTCGTCCTGGTTCTTCGAGTTCTCTCCGTTGTCCGTTGTGAGCCCAACCACACTTGCACGCGCCCGCAGCATGTCCGAAATAGTATTTTTTAAGTGGCGGGATAATGTTCTCGGAATGAGATGAGACTTGACGTGTGGTCTTATTATAGTGTAGATAGACCGCCTGTCAAGTTTCATCGCATTCGGAGATCGTTTGATGCCCCAACGGATAACTATAGCGGCAATATAGCCGGTCTAACGTCGGACCTTTTCGGTCTCCAGAAACAGATGCCGGGCCTCCCTCTCTTCTCTTCTCTCAGCTCGAGACCGTCTACACAGCCCACTACCTACCGCCAGGCCCAACCTAACCTCTCTCGTTAGCCCACGGCCCTCCTCGCGCGCGTCCGAAAGTTGTCCCGGACCCGACCCGGACAGTCGTCACCGTCGTGTCCAGATCATCCCCAAACATCTACAAAATGTCTCCGTTTTCTTATTCGATCTCCCTAGCCTGTTTATTCGAGACCGTCCGATTATTATCGGAGGACCCGAGTATCCCCTAAACTAACCCACCTACTATATATATAGTCTATCCCTAGTCCATTTTGGACAACCCTAATTTTTTAGGGATCCTCCCAGCCGCCGCTGCCGCACCCATTTCCCACCCCGGGATCCTCTCATTCCCCCGGCACCAACCATCAGCCACACCCAGATCCAATCCATCCATCCCATCGACCCATCTCGAGTCAACGAACACCGATGCTCAAACCCTCAGGAGCCTGAGCTCCACCTCCTCGCCCACCATCCCCGTCTCCTGGATCCCAATGCACCCGAGCTCTCTACTGCTCCTTGCGCCAACAACCACCGGAGCGCAGCCGCCCTTCCGCCGCCGTCGAGCAACGGCTGTGACCGACTCGACCTCCAGGCCGCCCGCGCCTCTGCTTCAAGGACCTCCTCGTCCCCAACCAAGAGCGCCATCCGGTCCCGAGCACCACGCCATGGCCCCGCCGTCAAGGCTGCTCACGTCCCCTCTGTCCCGTCGCCTGGATCACGCGCCGCAAGTTCCCTGTCTCCAGCGCCGCCGCACCTTGGAGCAGACTTGGTGGCTTCGTCCTTCTCTGAATCCCGCCGTCTTCTCTCTGCTCTCTGGCTCACTTCATCTCTCTTCCTTTGGGGTTCTACAGAGACCTCCCCATGGATCCTCGTGGCTGAGCTCTCCCCGTCGCCAGTTGCCTCGCCGACCCGCCGCTTCTCGCGCCTGCCGACCCCACCATCTCGCCTTCGCCCGCTGCCATCCTCTTCCCGGAGGTCCGCCGTCGCGCCCCTGTTTTGCCCGAGCGAGACGAGCAGCGCAGCCCGATCCGCGTCGCCGCGCGTTGACCACGGCCCCCGCACCCCCTCGTTCGGTCCAGCAAGGCCCAACGGCGACCGACCCAGCCGTGCCCTTCAGCAACCCCAGTACACCACCAAGCCGGACTCAAGGCCCAATTGAGGCCTAGTCCACCCCAGTTTTGGCCCAGATCTTTTTTTTAACTGCGATTTAATCAATTTCCAGGGTTCTGCAGTTTTACAGAAAACCCCCCTAGTTTCATACATTTAATAACTTCACAACCGTGCATCGGATCTAAATAAATTATATATGAAAGTTGCTTAGAATTTTGTCTAGTTTCATAATATGTCATTTTCATCCATGTTCAAAATGTTTAAAATGATGTTTGATTAAATTTGCTCCTATGCCATGTTAAAATGATTTAATTCATAACTAATTAACCGTAGCTCCGAATCTAACAAACTTTATATGTAAATGGGATAGAATTTTGCCTAGTTTAACATGGTGGCATCATCTTGCATGTTTAATAACTATAAAATATGGTTTAGGACAGAACAGGACCTAACCTAATATATGCACATGAGGAGTTTCCGGATTTGTTGTTTGTTGTTCCCGGCCTCATTTAAACTTGACTAGATAGGTAGTTTTTCTTTGCTTCACCCTCTTGCCATGTTTAACAACATTTAATATTGTTGGGTACATAAACAAGATCGAACTAAATAATTGGTGTGGTGTTCCGTCAATATGCAACTCGTTGCATATTGAGCTCCACTTAATTTGTAGGATTGTTTGTGCACTTTGCCATGCCATGCATATTTAAACCGGACATGCATCATACTTGGTTGTGCATCATGCCATGATTATGTGATGGTTGTTTACTATGTTGTTTGCTTCTTTCCGGTGTTGCTTCTTCGGGTTGGTTCCGGTAACGTCGTGTTGTGAGGACCCGTTCATCTACGTTCCGTTTGTCTTCTTCATGGACTCATTCTTCTTCCTTGCGGGATTTCAGGCAAGATGATCATACCCTCGAAATCACTTCTATCTTTGCTTTGCTAGATGCTCACTCTTTTGCTATGCCTATGCTGCGATACCTACCACTTGCTTATCATGCCTCCCATATTGTTGAACCAAGCCTCTAACCCACCTTGTCCTAGCAAACCGTTGATTGGCTATGTTACCGCCTTGCTCAGCCCCTCTTATAGCGTTGTTAGTTGCAGGTGAAGATTGAAGTTTGTTCCTTGTTGGAACATGGAGATGTTGTTCCTTGTTGGAACATGTTTACTTGTTGGGATATCACAATATATCTTATTTAATTAATGCATCTATATACTTGGTGAAGGGTGGAAGGCTCGGCCTTATGCCTGGTGTTTTGTTCCACTCTTGCCGCCCTAGTTTCCGTCATATCGGTGTTATGTTCCCGGATTTTGCGTTCCTCACGCGGTTGGGATATTATGGGAACCCCTTGACAGTTCGCCTTAAGTAAAGCTCTTCCAGCAATGCCCAACATTGGTTTTACCATTTGCCACCTAGCCTTTTCTTTCCCTTGGGTCGGCCAGCCCAAGGGTCATCTTTATTCACCCCCCCCCCCCTGGGCCAGTGCTCCTCTGAGTGTTGGTCCACCTTGTCAGCCGCCGATGGCCACCAGGGGCAACTCTGGGCTGGCCTACCGGAAGTTTAGACAATCCGGTGTGCCCTGAGAAAGAGATATGTGCAGCTCCTATCGGGATTTGTCGGCACATTCGGGCGGTGTTGCTGGTTTAGTTTTACCCTGTCGAAATGTCTTGTTGTACCGGGATACCGAGTCTGATCGGAACGTCTCGGGTGGAGGTCTATTCCTTCGTTGACCGTGAGAGCTTGTCATGGGCTAAGTTGGGACACCCCTGCAGGGATTTGAACTTTCGAAAGTCGTGCCCGCGGTTATGGGCAGATGGGAATTTGTTAATGTCCGGTTGTAGAAAACCTGAAGTCGACCTTAATTAAAATGAATCAACCGCGTGTGTAACCGTGATGGTCTCTTTCCGGCGGGGTCCGGGAAGTGAACACGGTGTTGGAGTTATGCTTGACGTAGGTTGTTTAGGATCACTTCTTGATCATACTTTTATCGACCGTGCTTTGCCTTCTCTTCTCGCTCTCATTTGCGTATGTTAGCCACCATATATGCTAGTCGCTTGCTGCAGCTCCACCTCTTACCTTTACCTTACCCATAAGCTTAAATAGTCTTGATCGCGAGGGTGCGAGATTGCTGAGTCCCTATGGCTCACAGATACTTCCAAAACCAGCTTGCAGGTGCCGATGAGTCCGTGCAGATGACGCAACCAAGCTCAGGAGGAGCTCGTTGAAGATCTTGTCCTTTGTGTTGTTTCGTTCTAGTTGATCAGTAGTGGAGCCCAGTTGGGGTCGATCGAGGACCTTTGTCGCATTTGGGGTTCTTCTTTTATTTTGGTTCTGTAGTCGGACCTTGATTGTATTTGGATGATGTAATGCTTTATTCATGTAATTGTGTGAAGTGACGATTGTAAGCCAACTATGTATCTTTTCCCCTATTGTATTACACGGGTTGTGTGAAGATTACCTCACTTGTGACATTGCTTTCAATGCGGTTATGCCTCTAAGTCGTGCTTCGACACGTGGGAGATATAGCCGCATCGAGGGCGTTATACGCCGGCCCTAGGAGATGGATCTCCAAGGGGGCGGCGGCCAAGGGGTGGCTTCCCCCCCCCCTCCCCCCAAGCCAAGTGGGGGGCGCCCCCACCCCTAGGGTTTCCCAACCCTAGGCGCAGGGGAGGCCCAAGGGGGGGTGCACCAGCCCATTAGGGGCTGGTTTCCCTCCCAATTCAGCCCATGGGGCCCTCCGGGATAGGTGGCCCAACCCGGTGGACCCCCGGGACCCTTCCGGTGGTCCCGATACGATACTGGCGACCCCCAAAACCTTCCCGATGGCCGAAACTGGACTTCCTATATATAAATCTTTACCTCCAGACCATTCCAGAACTCCTTATGACGTCCGGGATCTCATCCGGGACTCCGAACAACTTTCGGGTTACTGCATACTAATATCTCTACAACCCTAGCGTCACCGAACCTTAAGTGTGTAGACCCTACGGGTTCGGGAGACATGCAGACATGACCGAGACGCCTCTCCGGTCAATAACCAACAGCGGGATCTGGATACCCATGTTGGCTCCCACATGCTCCACGATGATCTCATCGGATGAACCACGATGTCGAGGATTCAATCAATCCGTATACAATTCCCTTTGTCAATCGGTACGTTACTTGCCCGAGACTCGATCGTCGGTATCCCAATACCTCGTTCAATCTCGTTACTGGCAAGTCACTTTACTCGTGCCGTAATGCATGATCCCGTGATAAACCACTTGGTCACATTGAGCTCATTATGATGATGCATTACCGAGTGGGCCCGGAGATACATCTCCGTCATACGGAGTGACAAATCCCAGTCTCGATTCATGCCAACCCAACAGACACTTTCGGAGATACCTGTAGTGTACCTTTATAGTCACCCAGTTACGTTGTGATGTTTGGCACACCCAAGGCACTCCTACGGTATCCGGGAGTTGCACAATCTCATGGTCTAAGGAAATGATACTTGACATTCGAAAAAGCTACAACAGACGAACTACACGATCTTTGAGCTATGCTTAGGATTGGGTCTTGTCCATCACATCATTCTCCTAATGATGTGATCTCGTTATCAATGACATCCAATGTCCATAGTCAGGAAAGCATGACTATCTTTTGATCAACGAGCTAGTCAACTAGAGGCTCACTAGGGACGTGTTGTGGTCTATGTATTCACACATGTATTACAATTTCCGGATAACACAATTATAGCATGAACAATAGACAATTATCATGAACAAAGAAATATAATAATAACCATTTTATTATTGCCTCTAGGGCATATTTCCAACACAACGTTATTTGAGTTTTGTTACAAACAATGGCAAGTTAATAAAGGTGACTAGGTGTAACTTTTGCAAAGTTTGTTGAAAGAAAGGCAATGACAGTGCATTTCATTCTCATATGTGTTCCTTTTACAGCCCAATGCATCCTTTGGAACGGGAGTTGAGTAGGCATGGTTTCCCTCTACATCCAACGACCACACGCTAGATTGGCAGGTCTCACTATGGCGGTGTATCAGAACGCCCCCCATGAAATTCAATTGGATATTTCTAGGGATCAATTCTAGAAAATCACATAGGTACCCTCAGTTTCTCTCATTTTGCGGTTATTTGAATGACTATTTATTGTTGTTCAGTAGCTATAAAATTTCAGAGTTGAGCTCGTCTCCTCTTTGTTTCGTAGTTTGCCTCAGATATCAATGATGGTAATGTAAAGAAACAACAGATTATCTTTTGATCTTATACATCAATAAGCATGTCGATTAATAGCTTCTCTTTGTTTCTCACCTGGCAGTTACCATGAAACTCTTGAATTGTTCAAAGCTATTTTGTCGAATAAATAAACATATATATGGATTTTCATCATGTGTTTCTGATTTTTATTTGTTCATGCCAAAATATTGGATGAACTCTGAGATTGTCACATGAACGATTTTATCATATTTCTCTTTTGATCCGATATCATGAATCAACATCACCCTCTTGCTCAATAATGCTTAGATAATGGGGGTGATGTTTGATTGCATGCAGCAGTCGTATGCACACTTGTGTAGCAAAATCATGGATATATTTATCTGCAAAATGGTAATCCTCATCTTTCATGCTTTGGTTAGATGCAAAACAGCGGAGATGGGGAAAATTATAGCACAACCCTTGCACACACACCCCTCCAGAATATATGAGAAATGGTATGTTTTTACCCTCATACAAGTATTCAAAATGTTCTCCTCCCAATATTATGTTGGGGAACGTAGTAATTTCAAAAAAAATCCTACGCACACAAGATCATGGTGATGTATAGCAACGAGAGGGAAGAGTGTGATATACGTACCCTCGTAGACCGACAGCGGAAGCGTTATGACAACGCGGTTGATGTAGTCGTACATCTTCACGGCCCAACCGATCAAGCACCGAAACTACGGCACCTCCGAGTTCTAGCACACGTTCAGCTCGATGACGATCCCCAGACTCCGATCCAGCAAAGTGTCAGGGAAGAGTTCCGTCAGCACGACGGCGTGGTGATGATCTTGATGTTCTACCATCGCAGGGCTTCGCCTAAGCACCGCTACAATATTATCGAGGAGTGTGGTGGAAGGGGGCACCGCACACGGCTAAGAAAACGATCACGAGGATCAACTTGTGTGTCTAGAGGTGCCCCCCTACCCCCGTATATAAAGGAGCAAGGGGGAGGAGGCCGGCCCTAGGAGGGGCGCGCCAGGGAGTAGGATTCCTACTCCTAGTTGGAGTAGGTTTCCTCCTTTCCTAGTCCAACTAGGAGAAGGGGGGGAAGGGGGGAAGAGGGGAAGGAAGGGAGAGAGGGGCCGTGCCCCAAACCCCTTGTCCAATTCGGACTGGGCTTGGGAGGGGCGCGCGCCACCTCCTGGTCCTTTCCACTAAGGCCCATTGCTTCTTCCTCGTATTCCCGTAACTCCCCGGTACCTCCGAAAATACCCGAATCACTCGGAACCTTTCAGATGTCCGAATATAGTCGTCCAATATATCGATCTTTACGTCTCGACCATTTCGAGACTCCTCATCATGTCCCCGATCTCATCCGGGACTCCAAAATCCTTCGCTACATCAAAACTCATAAACTCATAATATAACTGTCATCGAAACCTTAAGCGTGCGGACCCTACGAGTTCGAGAACAATGTAGACATGACCGAGACACGTCTCCGGTGAATAACCAATAGCGGAACCTGGATGCTCATATTGGCTCCTACATATTCTACGAAGAACTTTATCGGTCAGACCGCATAACAACATACATTGTTCCCTTTGTCATCGGTATGTTACTTGCCCGAGATTCGATCGTCGGTATCTCAATACCTAGTTCAATCTCGTTACCGGCAAGTCTCTTTACTCATTACATAATACATCATCTCGCAACTAACTCATTAGTTGCGATGCTTGCAAGGCTTATGTGATGTGCATTACCGAGAGGGCCCAGAGATACCTCTCTGACAAACGGAGTGACAAATCCTAATCTTGAAATATGCCAACCCAACATGTACCTTTGGAGACACCTGTAGAGCTCCTTTATAATCTCCCAGTTACGTTGTGACGTTTGGTAGCACACAAAGTGTTCCTCCGGCAAAAGGGAGTTGCATAATCTCATAGTCATAGGAACATGTATAAGTCATGAAGAAAGCAATAGCAACATACTAAACAATCGGGTGCTAAGCTAATGGAATGGGTCATGTCAATCACATTATTCTTCTAATGATGTGATCTCGTTAATCAAATAACAACTCTTTTGTTCATGGTTAGAAAACATAACCATCTTCGATTAACGAGCTAGTCAAGTAGAGGCATACTAGTGACACTCTGTTTGTCTATGTATTCACACATGTATTATGTTTCCAGTTAATACAATTCTAGCATGAATAATAAACATTTATCATGATATAAGGAAATAAATAATAACTTTATTATTGCCTCTAGGGCATATTTCCTTCAGTCTCCCACTTGCACTAGAGTCAATAATCTAGTTCACATCGCCATGTGATTCAACACTAATAGTTCACATCACCATGTGATTAACACCCATAGTTCACATTGTCATGTGACCTATACCCAAAGGGTTTACTAGAGTCAGTAATCTAGTTCACATCGTTTATGTGATTAACACCCAAAGAGTACTAAGGTGTAATCATGTTTTGCTTGTGAGATAATTTTAGTCAACGGGTCTGTCACATACAGATCCGTAAGTATTTTGCGAATTCTATGTCTACAATGCTCTGCACGGAGCTACTACTCTAGCTAATTGCTCCCACTTTCAATATGTATCTAGATCGAGACTTAGAGTCATCCAGATCTGTGTCAAAACTTGCATCGACGTAACTTTTTACGACGAACCTTTTTATCACCTCCATAATTGAGAAATATTTCCTTATTCCACTAAGGATAATTTTGACCGCTGTCCAGTGATCTACTCTTAGATCACTATTGTACTCCCTTGCTTAACACAGTGTCGGGTATACAATAGATCTGGTACACAGCATGGCATACTTTATAGAACCTATGGCTGAGGCATAGGGAATGACTTTCATTCTCTTTATATCTTCTGCCGTGGTCGGGCTTTGAGTCTTACTCAATTTCACACCTTGTAACACAGCCAAGAACTCTTTCTTTGACCGTTCCAATTTTTGAACTACTTCAAAATATTGTCAAGGTATGTACTCATTGAAAAAAAACTTATCAAGCGTCTTGATCTATCTCTATAGATCTTGATGCTTAATATGTAAGCATCTTCACCGAGGTCTTTCTTTGAAAAACTTCTTTCAAAACACTCCTTTATGCTTTGCAGAATAATTCTACATTATTTCCGATCAACAATATGTCATTCACATATACTTATCAGAAATGTTGTAGTGCTCCCACTCACTTTCTTGTAATACAGGCTTCACCGCAAGTCTGTATAAAACTATATGCTTTGATCATCTCATCAAAGCGCATATTCCAACTCCGAGATGCTTGCACCAGTCCATAGATGGATCGCTGGAGCTTGCACATTTTGTTAGCACCTTTAGGATTGACAAAACCTTCTGGTTGTATCATATACAACTCTTCTTTAATAAATCCATTAAGGAATGCAGTTTTGTTTATCCATTTGCCGGATTTCATAAAATGCGGCAATTGCTAACATGATTCGGACAGACTTAAGCATAGATACGAGTGAGAAACTCTCATCGTAGTTAACACCTTGAACTTGTCGAAAACCTTTTTGCGACAATTCTAGCTTGGTAGATAGTAACACTACTATCAGCATCCGTCTTCCTCTTGAAGATCCATTTAATCTCAATGGCTCGCCGATCATTGGGCAAGTTAATCAAAGTCCATACTTTGTTCTCATACATGGATCTCATCTCAGATTTCATGGCCTCAAGCCATTTCGCGGAATCTGGGCTCATCATCGGTTCCTCATAGTTCGTAGGCTCGTCATGGTCAAGTAACATGACCTCCAGAACTGGATTACCGTACCACTCTGGTGCGGATCTCACTCTGGTTTTACCTACGAGGTTCGGTAGTAACTTGATCTGAAGTTACATGATCATCATCATTGGCTTCCTCACTAATCGGTCTAGTAGTCACAGGAACAGATTTCTGTGATGAACTACTTTCCAATGAGGAGCAGGTACAGTTACCTCATCAAGTTCTACTTTCCTCCCACTCACTTCTTTCGAGAGAAATTCCTTCTCTAGAAAGGATCCATTCAAAGCAACGAATATCTTGCCTTCGGATCTGTGATAGAAGGTGTACCCAACATTTTCTTTTGGGTATCCTATGAAGACGCACTTCTTCGATTTGGGTTTGAGCTTATCAGGTTGAAACTTTTTCACATAAGCATTGCAACCTCAAACTTTAAGAAACGACAGCTTAGGTTTCTTGCCAAACCATAGTTCATACGGTGTCGTTTCAACGGATTTAGATGGTGCCCTATTTAACGTGAATGCAGCTGTCTCTAATGCATAACCCCAAAACGATAGTGGTAGATCGGTAAGAGACATCATAGATCGCACCATATCTAATAAAGTACGGTTATGACGTTCGGACACACCATTACATTGTGGTGTTCCAGGTGGCGTGAGTAGTGAAACTATTTCACATTGTTATTAACTGAAGGCCAAACTCGTAACTCAAATACTCTTCTCTACGATCAGATCGTAGAAACTTTATTTTCTTGTTACGATGATTTTTCACTTCACTCTGAAATTCTTTGAACTTTTCAAATGTTTCAGACTTATGTTTCATCAAGTAGATATACTCATATCTGCTCAAATCATCTGTGAAGATCAGAAAATAATGATACATGTCGCGAGCTTTAATATTCATCGGACCACATACATCAGTATGTATGATTTCCAACAAATCTGTTGCTCGCTCCATTGTTCCGGAGAACGGAGTCTTTAGTCATCTTGCCCATAAGGCATGGTTCACAAGCACCAAGTGATTCATAATCAAGTGATTCCAAAATCCCATCAGCATGGAGTTTCTTCATGCGCTTTACACCAATATGACCTAAACGGCAGTGCCACAAATAAGTTGCACTATCATTATTAACTTTGCATCTTTTGGTTTCAATATTATGAATATGTGTATCACTATGATCGAGATCCAATGAACCATTTTCATTGGGTGTGTAACCATATAAGGTTTTATTCATGTAAACAGAACAACAATTTATTCTCTTACTTAAATGAATAACCGTATTACAATAAACATGATCAAATCATATTCATGCTCAACACAAACACCAAATAACACTTATTTAGGTTCAACACTAATCCCGAAAGTATAGGGAGTGTACGATGATGATCATATCAATCTTGGAACCACTTCCAACACACATCGTCACTTTACCCTTAACTAGTCTCTGTTTATTCTGCAACTCCCGTTTCGAGTTACTAATCTTAGCAACTGAACTAGTATCTAATACTGAGGGGTTGCTATAAACACTAGTAAAGTACACATCAATAACATGTATATCAAATATACTTATGTTCACTTTGCCATCCTTCTTATCCGCCAATCACTTGGGGTAGCTCCGCTTCCAGTGACCAGTCCCTTTGCAGTAGAAGCACTTAGTCTCAGGCTTAGGACCAGACTTGGGCTTCTTCACTTGAGCAGCAACTTGCTTGCTGTTTTTCTTGAAGTTCCCCTTTTTTCATTTGCCCTTTTCTTGAAACTAGTGATCTTGTCAACCATCAACACTTGATGCTCTTTCTTGATTTCTACCTTCATCGATTTCATCATCATGAAAAGCTCGGGAGTCGTTTTCGTCATCCCTTGCATACTATAGTTCATCACGAAGTTCTACTAACTTGGTGATGGTGACTAGAGAATTCTGTCAATCACTATCTTATCTCGAAGATTAACTCCCACTTGATTCAAGCGATTGTAGTACCCAGACAATCTGAGCACATGCTCACTAGTTGAGCGATTCTCCTCCATCTTTTAGCTATAGAACTTGTTGGAGACTTCATATCTCTCAACTCGGGTATTTGCTTGAAATATTAACTTCAACTCCTGGAACATCTCATATGGTCCATGATGTTCAAAACGTCTTTGAAGTCCCGATTCTAAGCCGTTAAGCATGGTGCACTAAACTATCAAGTAGTCATCATATTTAGCTAGCCAAACGTTCATAACGTCTGCATCTGCTCCTGCAATAGGTCTGTCACCTAGCGGTGCATCAAGGACATAATTCTTCTGTGCAGCAATGAGGATAAACCTCAGATCACGGATCCAATCCGCATCATTGCTACTAACATCTTTCAACTTAGTTTTCTCTAGGAACATATCAAAATAAACATAGGGAAGCAACAATGCGAGCTATTGATCTACAACATAATTTGCAAAATACTATCAGGACTAAGTTCATGATAAATTTAAGTTCAATTTAATCATATTACTTAAGAACTCCCACTTAGACAGACATCCCTCTAATCCTCTAAGTGATCACGTGATCCATATCAACTAAACCATGTCTGATCATCACGTGAGATGGAGTAGTTTCAATGGTGAACATCACTATGTTGATCATATCTACTATATGATTCACGCTCGACCTTTCAGTCTCCGTGTTCCGAGGCCATATATGTATATGCTTGGCTCGTCAAGTATAACCTGAGTATTCCGCGTGTGCAACTGTTTTGCACCCGTTGTATTTGAACGTAGAGCCTATCACACCCGATCATCACGTGGTGTCTCAGCACGAAGAACTTTCGCAACGGTGCATACTCAGGGAGAACACTTCTTGATAATTAGTGAGAGATCCTCTTAAAATGCTACCGTCAAACTAAGCAAAATAAGATGTATAAAAGATAAACATCATATGCAATCAAAATATGTGACATGATATGGCCATCATCATCTTGCGCCTTTGATCTCTATCTCCAAAGTACTGTCATGATCTATATCGTCACCGGCATGACACCATGATCTCCATCATCTTGATCTATATCAATGTGTCGTCACATGGTCGTCTCGCCAACAATTGCTCTTGCAACTATTGCTATCGCATAGCGATAAAGTAAAGCAATTATTAGGCGCTTGCATCTTATGCAATAGAGAAATAACCATAAGGCTTTTGCCAGTTGCCGATAAATTCAATAAAACATGATCATCTCATACAACAACTTATATCTCATCACGTCTTGACCATATCACATCACAACATGCCCTGCAAAAACAAGTTAGATGTCCTCTACTATGTTGTTGCAAGTTTTACGTGGCTGCTACGGGCTTAAGCAAGAACCAATCTTACCTACGCATCAAAAACCACAACGATAGTTTGTCAAGTTGGTGCTGTTTTAACCTTCGCAAGGACCGGGCGTAGCCACACTCGGTTCAACTAAAGTTGGAGAAACTGACACCCGCCAGCCACCTGTGTGCAAAGCACATCGGTAGAACCAGTCTCGCGTAAGCGTACGCGTAATGTCGGTCCGGGCCGCTTCATCCAACAATACCGCCGAACCAAAGTATCACATGCTGGTAAGCAGTATGACTTATATCGCCCACAACTCACTTGTGTTCTACTCGTGCACAACATCAACACATAAAACCTAGGCTCGGATGCCACTGTTGGGGAACGTAGTAATTTCAAAAAAATTCCTACGCACACGCAAGATCATGGTGATGTATAGCAACGAGAGGGAAGAGTGTGATCTACGTACCCTCGTAGACCGAGAGCGGAAGCGTTATGACAACGCGGTTGATGTAGTCGTACATCTTCACGGCCCAACCGATCAAGCACCGAAACTACGGCACCTCCGAGTTCTAGCACACGTTCAGCTCGATGACGATCCCCAGACTCCGATCCAGCAAAGTGTCAGGGAAGAGTTCCGTCAGCACGACGGCGTGGTGATGATCTTGATGTTCTACCATCGCAGGGCTTCGCCTAAGCACCGCTACAATATTATCGAGGAGTGTGGTGGAAGGGGGCACCGCACACGGCTAAGAAAACGATCACGAGGATCAACTTGTGTGTCTAGAGGTGCCCCCCTACCCCCGTATATAAAGGAGCAAGGGGGAGGAGGCCGGCCCTAGGAGGGGTGCGCCAGGGAGTAGGATTCCTACTCCTAGTTGGAGTAGGTTTCCTCCTTTCCTAGTCCAACTAGGAGAAGGGGGGGAAGGGGGGAAGAGGGGAAGGAAGGGAGAGAGGGGCCGTGCCCCAAACCCCTTGTCCAATTCGGACTGGGCTTGGGAGCGGCGCGCGCCACCTCCTGGTCCTTTCCACTAAGACCCATTGCTTCTTCCTCGTATTCCCGTAACTCCCCGGTACCTCCAAAAATACCCGAATCACTCGGAACCTTTCCGATGTCCGAATATAGTCGTCCAATATATCAATCTTTACGTCTCGACCATTTCGAGACTCCTCGTCATGTCCCCGATCTCATCCGGGACTCCGAACTCCTTCGCTACATCAAAACTCATAAACTCATAATATAACTGTCATCGAAACCTTAAGCGTGCGGACCCTACGGGTTCGAGAACAATGTAGACATGACCGAGACACGTCTCCGGTCAATAACCAATAGCGGAACCTGGATGCTCATATTGGCTCCTACATATTCTACGAAGACCTTTATCGGTCAGACCGCACAACAACATACGTTGTTCCCTTTGTCATCGGTATGTTACTTGCCCGAGATTCGATCGTCGGTATCTCAATACCTAGTTCAATCTCGTTACCGGCAAGTCTCTTTACTCGTTCTGTAATACTCGTTCAGAACTACACATCACTACTTTTGACTCGACTCATGGACAGGAGCTTGGATGAAGCCGCCATCTGTCGTGATGGTCATGAAATCACGGGCGTTGTCAGCCTGCATTTGTAGCATTCCGTCTATCTCAATGTTGGACGGTTGATATCTGAGGAAGAACTGCCCCGAGGTATGAAGGACATCTTGATGGATGATGTCCGCAAACTCCGACTGGATGCGAAAGAATTCTTGTCTGATGTCCGCATCCTGGATTGCCGACAAGCTCGCGGCCCAATCTTTGAGATTATTTGGTAGCAGAAGGTGATGATGGTCCCTTACGATCACCCGCATGTGATGGAGGGTGTAGTAGGCATCCTTCTGACCGCCAGGCGGCTGCTTGACGCAGCAGAACGTCGTATTGTGGGCGAACACGTGCTTGCCGTACTTACGAACTGCCCTGGTGAAGGTGCCTTCAGATTTGGCGTAGCCGGGGAGAACGTCATCAAGAACTTTCTTGATATTTGTGTAGTCTATCTTGGAGTTACGGTTCGGGTCGAAATACGTGGCCATGGAATATTTCGGGCTTAAGAGGATGAGTGTGCAATGTGTGTCACTGCACAGAACACGGAATGTTAGAAAAAAAGAACGATCGAAATCTAAGAAATCATATGTTATGGGGCGGTTAAGGGATGACTTACTCGGGAAAGTAAGCCACAAGGAAGTTATCCTTATCTGGGTTTGCCAGAATGACGTCTTCGAGGTGTGAACTCGCGACTTGGCGGTCCCCAGCACTGCTCAAGAGCTTGGCACGCATGTAGAAGGGGTCGACGATCACGATGTCCGGGGTCTTGTCTCTAATGATCCGCATCTCCATACTCAGCGAAAACAGCCGAACGAAGGTGTAGTGCAGCGGATGAAGATTGAACATAGCAAAGATGTCATCAAACCGCAGGACGATCGTACCCCCGATGGCGCCATCCACAAAGCCCTTGCCCTCTGGCACCTTGGCCACGAAAACCGGGTATGCCACATCATTCTCTCTGAGACGCCGCTTCTCCAAAGAAAGAACACTGTCGTGCAGACTCCGCATAGCACTGGTTGCAGCATTGAGCATATTTGTCGGTAGCATCGCCCTACCCGCCACATGCACCCTCCTCAAGATATCCTTAGGTGAAGGTGGCCCATCCTGAGCACGGATCGTACTCGGTGCCGGCTGGCTCGCACCGGCGCCCTTTTTAGTCTGCCGTTTCCAGGCCTTCTTCTTGATCTGTTGTAATGGGACCGAGTTCTGCTCACAGACCGCCTTCTTGAGTGTGTTGGGGCTGATAATATTTGGCACCTCCGCTATCTGAGGCTCGGTGAAGGCGGCAGCTGGAGGCGTCTCCTGAGAACTGAACGCCAGATGACGCCTGTTGCAATTGGGTTTCTCCGCCGTACCAGCTAGATCGCGGTCGTCTTGTTTGGGTTCTTGAGAAGGAGGCCCGCAGAACTCGTCACCGCACCCATGTTCGGCAAAGTACTTATCGACGTTGGTAAATGTACCATCGTCATTGTCGTCGTCGTCCGGATCCTGTGCCATAGGGATGTCCGGCATGTCCGGTAGCGTTGCGACGTTCTTGCCATGGCTTGGCGCCAGCACGACTGGCGGTCTTGTCTATGGGGTGGTGTCCCCCGCCCCCAAACGAATCTGGCTCTTCGGCCAAAGCAGGGGCCAGCTTACGCAGGCGCTGAGGGTCATCTCATCTTCTTCGTTGGCCCCAGCGGGTCGAATCGGAGGTAACAGCTCGTCACAGCCTGGCAACACCCGAACCACTTCAACCCTATACATTGTGGGTGGCATCGGATTACCGTGGAACATGGGGTTGCCCGGTTGAATGATTCTGCCCTGGGCGACATCGACCAACTCGCCGCCCACGAAGTGCAAGAGAGTGCAAGGAACGTCAGCGGCGCCCTGCGAAAACATGTAGGGCATCAGGGATGCCCAGTCAAAGGCAAGGAGATGAAGTCCTCGGCCGAGAGGCTTAGTTACCGTGATGCCGTCAAGCTCGGCTAATGTCGAGGCACCGCCAACGGCGGGCGTGCAATTGACGGAGGCACTGCTTGCTGGCGAGGTGTCGGCCGGCGTACACCCGGAGGTGCTCCAATGCCGGCGTCGGAGACACCAATACCGCCGCCGCCAGGGACACCAATGGCGCCGCCTGCGCGTTGTGCGAGTTGCTAGTCGTGAAGCTGGGAATCGGGGCGGCCCCTGTTGGCCACCCGCAATCCACGTCGTTATCCCATGAATCAAGGTAGGCATAATGCCGGTGAGCGTTGATCCCAGTTGTTGTTGCACTTGCTCTTGGACCATCTCCGGAATCCGCGCCACTTGCACCTTGAGTGCTTCAACCTCGCGCGACTGGCTTTCCGAGCTGGTCTTTTTCTCCTTTCGCCCACCAGCGGCATAGTATGACGACCATTTTGTGGACAAGCCTTTGTCGGCCACACGACCAGCTGACGTCGGCTTATTGAGCTTATCCCTGTTTTTCATTACATTCAACGCCCTATTCAAAGGGGTGCCGAAAGGGGAGTTCTGAGACGACCCTGCGCTACTGCTTTCTTTTTCCTGCGGAAGGAACATGAACCATTTAGAAATATTGGGGATTAATTAGAATGCAACCATATGGAGCTAATTACGCGGGGGTGTATTCCTTACCAGAACAAGCTCAAGCTCCTTGGTCTTCGGATCCGTGGTAAGCTCCTTTGTTATCGAGTCCTCCTTGTACCGGGCCCTGAGAAAGTTCCTGGTCTGCTTGTCACTGTATTTCTCGAAGCGGGGCGGTAGGCCTTGCTCGGCACGCTCCGCGTCCTCCTTGTCCCATACAGGCTCCGCCACTCTGTAACCGCCGGGACCGAGTTGGTGGACCCCTATGTTCAACTGCCGCATTTCTTTCCCCCACTGACTTGATTCGGAGGTTGCGGGTCTATTGCACTTGATCTTGAACTCCTTGTAGTCATCTTCGCCAATCAAAGGATATTTCGCCTTGATCTTCTCATAACTATCACCTTTGTCAATCATTGCCTTCACCGTGATTTTCCAAGTAGACAGGGCCGTGCTCATCGTCGTGAGGGCGGAACCGTTCACTTTATTACCCGAGAGGCATGTGTTTGCGAACTCAGCGGGGAACTTGTATTGTTCGTGCAGCTTTGTGAAGAGGAGGTTGCGCAAATTCCCTCGGTCCTTATGCCTTAGGTTCTCGGTGTTGATCGAGGCGGTGCTCTGGAGAATGCACCCGAGATGAATCGAGTACCCCTTGACTACGTGTTTGGGCACCGTCGGATGCCCGTCGGAGTTCACTTCAGTAAATTCCTCCCTGACGGTGCCGAGCATGTTCGGGCACCGGTCCTTCTGTTGCCTCTTCGGTTGGCTGCCATCTGTGCATGCACCGCCATCATTAGTGGTGGCATCCGCGGCGCCATCATCAGTGGTGTCATCCCCGACGCCACTAGGGGTTGTGTAGTCAGGATCGGTGTCTTCCGCGGCATCCTCATAGCGGTGAGGTTCTTCCTCCAACTCCTGGGACAGCTCCCAGAATTGCTTGCCGCCCGAACCGCCGGCCTCATCGTTGTGGGCCATGTTTCGCTCTAAATAGGAAAAAAGTTTGGTCAAAAAGTTGGTTATTGTCAAGGAACAAGATCATGGTCTCATCATTTAGGGTTTGTCGACACCGAGGCATCCTAAAAGCTAAGCTTTTATCATTTAGGGTTTGTCGACGCCGAGGCACCCTAAAAGCCTAAGCGTACATCATTTAGGTTCTCATCGACACCGAGGCACCCTATAGAAGCCAAGTTAAGTTTTCATCATTTAGGGTTTATCGATGCCGAGGCACCCTAGGTTGGGCCTAATCACTTGGCTCCATTGCCACCTATGTTGGGTTTATCATCTAGGGTTTATCGATGCTAAGGAGAATTCTAAGTTGGGCCTAATCACTTGGCTCTATTGCCACCTATGGTTTAATGCAGCAAGAATGGCGGGGCAGTTGATCCTACTTAACTAAGTACTAAGATACCCCGGCCCATGCATTAGTCGCAAGTACCCCATATGTCCTATTTTTAGCAAAGTCATGCTAAAATTCACGGAAAATTTCAGCATGACCTTTGCTGAAAATAGGACATATGGAGTACCCGAATTTGCCGGAACGGAAGTTAATCGACATTCCGGCAAACTCAAGGGCCTCTCGGGGTACCTGCAAATTCATCACGACACAATGGTCGGAGACAAAACCCAGCCACAGACCATATGGTCCTCTGCTTTCATATGGAAAAAAATTAGCTCAACTTATGTGAGCTTCCATTCCAGATATAATAGGTCACCAAACAAAAAATCATCCAGATATAATGGTACAACAAAGAAACAGCTTAATCCATGCCTCAGCTTATGAACAGTCATTACTTCAAATACAGAAGAAGGAACAATTTATTTGTGACATAGTTACAAATGATGACAGAATAAAGCAACACCCTGCACTAGCCTAAAAACAAGTGAAGTTTCACCGATATAAGAACAACTTTATAAAATCAGAGAAGTTGCTAAAAATTTTGTATCCTTCATATACACTGGAGTACAATGCTTTATAATGTTCCATCATCATTACAGAAAATTGACAATTCTCCATAACAGTTAACTGAAATTCTTGCCTCATAGCTTGGGTGGGTTAAGTACTAGGAGACTTTGTAATGTGCAGTACAGGTGCAGTAACAGGCTTCTGAGTTAAGAAAACATTTCTGTTTGATTTTCAGTAAAAAGGCTTAAGAACTCAAACATTGCAAGCACAAAATTACTCCAAGAAATTTACTCCTGCAAGCACAAAATACAATCAAGAAATCCAAGAAACACATGGTCTTGAGGATATTCTTTATGACTGATTATTTCAGTTTTACATGCAGATTTTGACCAAAAAACACATGGTCTTTTTAACAGTTTTCAGTTTGGACAGAATATTGAAAACTACAGTTTGGACAGAATACACTTTGGTCTTCTAGTTACAAAACAAAACTGACATATTTCTAGATGCCATAATCAGATCAAAATTTCAAACCACACACTTACTTTCAACTATAAACAAAACTGACTTGCTGTTAATGAAACTCATGGTGGAAGTAACTACTAGCAGCATGTCATTATCATGGCAGTCCACTATATATTTTTATGACAAAATACATCATTATCAGGGCACATTATGGCCATTTTCTTACATGATGCTAACTGTACCTAACTGATTTTTTTGACAATAGCTCAAGTTTTTGACAGTAGCTCCTAACTGTACCTAACTGAATTTTTTGACAGTAGCTCCTAACAGTAGCTCCTAACTGAATTTTTTGCTTAAAGGGAAGGCTGACTTAAGTGGCAAGATGATACAATTTGCGTAACATAACAATAATATAACACCATCTCCTAACAGAAATAGTATCCAGATCTACTAGGGGGCAAAGTAGAACTGATATTCTTTTGCTGACCTCTAGTACAAGGTATAGAAGAGGAGGTAAGAGAAGAAATAGTGACATTTCTCTTAGCAGGAGACTTTTTCTTTCTTCTAGAAACTATAGTAAATTTCTCCTCCTCTTCCACTACAGTATCATGCCAACTTAGACACAGGGAGGCGACATTTCCATTCGAGTCATGAATATCTAAACAGTGTTCAGTTTTCTTACTAATTTGTTCCCTGGATAATTCCAATTCCTTGAGAACATGAATAAAATCAAAATTATCCAGAGGTATATCAAGACCCATCATTGATGCTCTAAACATAATCTCCTTAGCTACTTAATTCCCCAACCCTAGCTACTTAATTCTCCAACCCCTTTTCTTGTCCAAAATTCTCCAACCCCTAACCCTAGAACACATCTCAGAAGGAAATCAAGAGGGGGAAGCGGCTCGGGTGCTCACTGGGGAGGTCGAGGGCGACTCGGGGTAGCCGGAGCTAGTCGAGGCGGCGCGAATTCGGCGTCGAGCGGTGGCGATGGTGGCCGAGGCGGAGGAAATCGGCGGGCGTCGAAGGGATGGCTCGAGGGCGTCCGAGCTCGTCCGGGTCCTCGTAGTCGAAGAGGAAGACGGGGCGGCGACGGAGACGGAGGCGCGAGGGCGGCGGCAGCGTGGGGGCGGCGACGGAGACGGAGGCGCGGGGGCGGCGGCAGCGTGGGTCGGGGCAGCGGGGGGAATTAGCTAGGGAGGCGAGGGAGAGGGACGAAGGGGATCTGGCAAGAGGGAGGGAATTAGCTAGGGGGAATCTTACTAATGGCGCACCGCGGTCGGTGCGCCATTAGTAATCTTTTTTTTACATAGCAATGGCGCACCAGGCAGAGGTGCGCCATTAGTAATATTTTTTTACATAGCAATGGCGCACCAGGCAGAGGTGCGCTATTAGTAATCTTTTATATATATAGCAATGGCGCACCAGCCAGGGGTGCGCCATAAGTAAATTTTTTTTGTTGCATGTAATAATTTTTTAGAAAATGAATATGAATATGATATGAAACAATAATATTTTTTTATAAAAACAGTAATAATTGTTGTTTAACAACAATTGTAGTCTACACTTTTTTATTATTATTTTTTTTAAATGAAGAGGGGAGAGGAGGCGGAGCTCACCGGGGAGCGGGGGAGGGTGCGGGGGGTGCTCGTCGGTGGTGGTGGAGCGGGGGAGGGTGCGGGGGTCGTCGGCGGCGGTGGTGGAGCGGGGGAGGGTGCGGTGGGTCGGCGGCGGCGGTGGAGCTAGCGAGGGAGGGTGCGGGTGGGATCGAGATCGAGATGGAGGGGGAATCAAGATCGATATGGAGGGGGATCGAGATCGAGTGTCCTCATGAATATTCAATATTTTATCATATTGAATATGAAAAAATATCATCAAATTTGAAAAAATATTCATGAATTCAAAAAGTGTCCATGAAATTTAAAAATATTCATGATATCAAAAAGTGCCCATGAATACAGTCGATCTTAGCTAGCTATCTGTTCATAATCTTCTTGCCCTTCTTTTTCGCAAATGGAGTTCTTCTGTGGAACGGACGTCCTTTAGGTAGGGTGGTCCTGCTTCTTCTTGTGGTGTATGCTGCTACTTCATCGTCGTCTTCATGTTCGATCTTCGGGTCGCCGTACTTGTCGAAGTCTTGCTCATTGGCTACTCCATCCATTCCGATGATCTTCCTTTTGCCTCTCCTCACGACAACACGACTGGGCTTTGACGGGTCGGTAATGAAGAAGCATTGGTCCACTTGGGAAGCCAGTGCCCATGGCTCATTTTTGCGGTGACGTTTGCGCCCGCGGTCTTGGATTTGGCTTCGGGTATAACCATGGTGGTGAAATACCGGTCTTCTTTTAGGACGCTCTTGGCTCATCTGACACGGAACATCGGTACCTTCTCTCAAGCGTAGCTCAGCTCCTAGATCTCCTCGATCCTTCTGTAGTATCTGTCCTTGACATTACCGGTGTAGGATTCCATCGTTACCCCGGAGTTCTGATAACCATCGCTCTTCATGTCCTTGTCCTCGGTGTAGAATGTGTAGCCGTTGATATCGTACGCCTCATAGGTCATCAGGTTGTGCTCGGCGCCCTGTGACAAGGCGAATATGAGTTGTTCTTCCGCAGAAGAATCCTCATGTAAAGGGTACGACAGAAGCTTCTGCTTGAACCAACGCGTGAAACATGAGTTGTGCTCTTTGATTATATCTCCGTCCGTCCTCTGTTGGCCTCGGTCATTGTACGTCTTCTCAATAAAGGTTTTGTGCTCTACCACCCAAGGATCGACCACGTCTATGTGTTGTAGCGCGACTAGGTTTGCTCTTTCAAAGTCGGGGAGTCGACCCTTGAAGTCGACATGCATTTCGCGGCGACCCTCACGGTGACCCCATCCAGCGAGCCTACTGAGGTGCCTGTTGACGGGCAGACCAACGGGGTTCTCGATGCCTAGATAATTCGTGCAGTAGGAGATGCACTCTTCGGTCAGAAAGCCTCTGGCTATACTTCCCTCTAGACGTGACATGTTGCGAACGTATTCTTTGATGACACCATTCATCCTTTCGAACGGCATCATGTTGTGCAGGAACGTCGTCCCGAGTTGGATGATATCCTCCACGATATGGACCAGCAGATGCACCATAACGTCGAAGAATGCGGGCGGAAAGTACATCTCAAGCTCGCATAGTATCACCACGATCTCTTCCTGTAGCCTTCTGAGTTGCCTCACGCCAACCGACTTCCGAGAGATGACGTCGAAAAATTTGCATAGGCCAAATAGCGTTTCACGGACGTGCGCGTCCATGATCCCACGAATTGCAACTGGAAGTATCTGCGTCATCAGCACGTGACAGTCGTGAGACTTCATCCCGCTGAACTTCTGCTTCGCTGGGTCTAGGTATCTGCTTATCTTCCCCGCGTAACCGTAAGGAAGTTTTACTCCTACGAGGCAGGTGAAAAACTGCTTGATCTCCTCCTGACTTAGAGTGAAGCACGCGGGAGGGTAGTCATTTCCGGTCTTCTTGGCCTTTTTGCCTTTGCGACGACTTTCTATGTCCTGCTTCGCCTCATCATCATCATCATCATCATCATCATTAGCATGAAGCTCTTGCCTGATGCCCATTGATTTCAAGTCTGCCCTTGCTTTCGGCCCACCTTTGGTCCTCTCTGGCATGTTGAGCAGGGTACCAAGCAGACTCTCGCACACGTTCTTCGTGATATGCATGGCATCAAGGCTGTGAGGCACACGGTGGATCTTCCAGTACGGCAAGTCCCAGAAAACAGACATCGTTTTCCATACCTTCAGCAGCGGCTCTGGCGCCTTTTGCTTCTTTCCCGGCAGTGGGCAATCTTTCTAATTTTTCAACAGCCCGTCTATTTCCTCGCCGCTCCTCGTACGTGGGCGTCTTCGGAGTTCGGTTTCACCATCGAACAGATCCTTGCGTTTCCTCCACGGGTCATCGTCGCGAAGCCACCTTCGATGTCCCATGAACATGGTTTTCGAAGACCCGGGATCTCTATCTAGCTGGCGATACGTTGTGTCATCCATGCACCTGACGCATCCAGAAAATCCGTGGACCACCTGCCCCGCGAGATATCTGTAACCGAGATAGTCGTGCACCGTCGTGAGCAGTGCGGCTCTCATAGGGAAACATTCTTTCTCTGCGGCGTCCCACGTATTGGCTGGCGTTTTTCTAGCTCCTCTTTCAGCAGCCCCAGATACAGATTGATGTCGTTTCCTAGTTGTTTCGGCCCTTCAATTAGCATACTCATGTGAATGTACTTCCTCTTCATGCACAACCAGGGGGAGGTTGTACATCCACACAAACACAGGCCAGGTGCTATGTATGCTTCTCAGGCTGCCAAACGGATTGACTCCATCGGTGCTCGCGCCCAGCACGATGTTCCTTGGATCCTTCCCAAATTCTGGGTCTTCGAAGTTCAACGCTTGCCACTGGCTCCCATCCTTAGGGTGACTCAGCATCTTGTCTTTTTTATTTATCTCCGGATCATTTGCGTCATCTTCTCGCTTCTTCTCCTCCCTATCCGCGTGCCAATGCAGGAGCTTTGCTACCTTAGGGTCCGTGAAATACCGCTGCAGACGAGGAGTGATCGGAAAGTACCACACCACTTTTCGAGGAGCTTTCTTCCTCTTCTTGTATCGAGTGACGCCGCACACCGAACATATGGTAGACTCCGCGTGCTCGCCCCGATAAATGATGCAATTGTTCATGCACACATGGTATTTCATGTGCAGTAAATCCAGAGGACACACGACTTTCTTCGCCTCCTCGAAACTGGTCGGGCACTTGTTCCCCTTGGGAAGACGTTCGTGCCAGAATGACATGTTCTCGTCGAAGCATGCGTCGGTCATTTTGTGTTTTACTTTCATCTCCAAAGCCATGAGCGTTACTTTCAGGCGGGTATCCTCGGTTCTGCATCCTTCATACAATGGAGTAACCGCGTCTATCTCCAGTTGATCCAGCTTGGCTTTCTCTCGGGCGTCAGCTCTTGCGTTATCCGTTTGCTTGAGAAGCAGCTCTTGAATATGAGGGTCCTGCACCCAGCCCATCGATGGTCCATCGTCGTCTGCTCCTCCGGCATCTAGATCTTCATGATCATGCCCTTCGTCTGCTCCGGCATCTTCCTCATCATCATGTCCGGCATCTTCTACATGATGACTGTGTACAGCATCACCGTCGTGATCATGTCCTGGAGATTCTTCGTTTTCTCGCCCGCCCGAGCCGCGGTGGTTGTCTTGCTGCCCTTCCTCATTTCTTGCCCGGCCCCCATGGACGACTTCATAGTCATCTTCATCACCTTGCCACCGATAGCCATCCATGAAACCACGCAAGAGCAGGTGGTACCGCACCTGCCCGGAATCCGGGTCCGCAATAAGGCTCTTCAGCTTGCATCTTCGACACGGACATCTTATCTCCGTCTCGTTCTTTTGAAGCATCTCAGCCTTCGCGGAGCTCAAAAACCTATTCACGATGCCTTCGGTCATCGTGCGGACCATGGTCGCCTGCGGGGTAGAGCAAAACGATATTTTAGAACCAAGAAAAAATTTGGCATGACTTTCCTTAAAAATAGGACCAAAAAGAATGCATAGTGCCAAAATTCTCGCCGAAACGGAAATGAATCAACATTCCGGCAAAATATTGGCAACTATCGCATTTCAAATACCGGTACCTGCAAACACAAACATATATGCAACACCACAAACATATGCAACACCACAAACATACATAGATCTAGCTAGGCCACAAAAAGTGCATGTGCACGTTGTTCGAGCGAGCTAGGGAGAAAAAAAGTAGATCTACAACATGAAGATAGCTTTCCCCTTACTTACCTATCAAAAAAAGGTAATTTCAACACTTAATTTTGATGAATCTATGGTGCAAATGAGGTGAGGAGGAGGAGGCAGCCGACAAGCTTAGAGAAGGAGGTGGGGGAATGAAGTGGGGAAAGTGAGTGTGTAGGTGTGGCTGTCCAAAAATATCTAGCTGGTCCCAGGTTATTAATGGCGCACCACAGAGACATGCATCATTAGTGACCCAACATACTAATGGCGCACCACACAGACATGTGTCATAAGTAGTTTTGCAAAAAAGTAAAAAAAAATATACTAATGGCGCACCGTGGCACAGTGCGCCATTACTAGTTTTGCAAAAAAAGTAAAAAAAATACAGTAGTGGCGCACTCTATGGCTGGTGCACCGTTAGTAGTTCTAACTACTAATGGCGCACTCTGCCCGGATGCGCCATTAGTATGTTTGAAAAAATGAAAAAAAAACATTTTATTACTAGTGGCGCACCGTGTGCCTGGTGCGCCATTAGTGTCTTCCACACTAATGGCGCACCAACAAATGGTGCGCCATTAGTATATAGTGGTGCGCCATTACTGTCAGTTCCATCTATAGCCCTTTTTCTAGTAGTGACCAGGGTGAAGAAGAAGCAGGCTACGGTGATCGAAGAATGGAGGAGGAAACACAAGATTATGATGGCTCCGGTGACCCAATGCTGGTGCAAGAAGGAGCCCATGTGACAGCTCCGGTGACCGAACAGAGTCCGGCCAGGTAAATATATTAGTTAAGCCTGTGATGACTAGCTAATATGCATTCATTGTTTTGGTATGTACACATATTAATTAACTCTCATCTTTCTTCTTTTTTCTAGCCCTCCCGATCGAGCACAACGGTAAAGAGACGAGCCCGAAGAAAAAGTTGAGCTCGGATGAAAGGTTTGAGATCACAGCAATCGCGCGCGATGGCACGATTGAACCCATCCGGACAAAGGAAGCATTTCTGCTCAGTGCGGGGTTCTTGTTAGGGACAAGATCCCGATCAGCATCCACCAATGGTATAAGCCTAAGAACGAAGACCCTGAGGTGTCTTATGTCAATGATATGCAGAAAGATGATCTTTGGACTGAGCTGAAGGCAAATTTCACCCTACCGCCAGAGGAGGATCCGGAGAAGCCAGTTAAAGAGCAATTAATCAAGTCTCATGCTCTTAAGAAGATGGCAGACCTATTCAGGAGGTGGAAGAATGAGCTGAAAACGTTTGTCGACAAAGAAGAGACACCAGAATTCATCGGCAGATATGAGAAGATCAGAGATCACTGGCCCGCATTTGTGGCCTACAAGACATCAGAAAAGAGTAAGAAGATGTCGGCGACAAACAAGAAAAATGCTGCAAAGAAGAAGCTTCACCATCGCACGGGGTCAGGTGGCTACCTCAAAGCCCGGCCTAAGTGGGCCAAGGCTGAGAATGATCTGCTTGATAAAGGGATCGAACCAGAGACAATGAACTGGCCAGACCGCCGGACTTGGTTCTTCGGGGCTGGCGGAACCTGGACCCTGTATCAGGGAAATGCGTTTGGACGGACGAGCAAATGAACATACCAGTCAAGAAGCTAAAGCACTATATCGATGCAGCGCAGCAAGGGACGTTCGTTCCAGACAGAGAGAACGACGAGCTCACAATGGCCCTCGGGAATCCTGAGCACCCTGGACGGACACGAGGCACGCCAGGCTCCATTCCGTGGAAGGTTGGGTTTCCGGACACAGGCGGTTACAAATCCCATGAGAGGAGGAAAAAAGTGCAGCAGACCCAAATGCAGGCGCTGCAAGCAAGGGTAGACGCGATAGAGGAACGAGAAGCAAATCGCAGCAAACGTACTGCTGAAGTGCTACGTCTTGAGCTTGCGTTGGTTTTCCCCGAAGAGGAAGGGATGATGCAGCAGAGTAGCGTAAGTATTTCCCTCAGTTTTTGAGAACCAAGGTATCAATCCAGTAGGAGGCCACGCTCAAGTCCCTCGTACCTGCACAAAGCGATAGCTACTCGCAACCAACACGATTAGGGGTTGTCAATCCCTTCACGGTCACTTACGAGAGTGAGATCTGATAGATATAATATTTTTGGTATTTTTGGTATAAAGATGCAAAGTAAAAAGTAAAAGGCAAAGTAAAAAAGCAAAGCAAATTAAAGTGATGGAGATTGATATGATGAGAATAGACCCGGGGGCCATAGGTTTCACTAGTGGCTTCTCTCAAGAGCATAAGTATTCTACGGTGGGTGAACAAATTACTGTTGAGCAATTGACAGAATTGAGCATAGTTATGAGAATATCTAGGTATGATCATGTATATAGGCATCACGTCTGACAAGTAGACCGAAACGATTCTGCATCTACTACTATTACTCCACTCATCGACCGCTATCCACATGCATCTAGAGTATTAAGTTAAAAACAGAGTAACGCCTTAAGCAAGATGACATGATGTAGAGAGATAAATTCATGCAATATGAAATAAACCCATCTTGTTATCCTCGATGGCAACGATACAATACGTGCCTTGCTGCCCCTTCTGTCACTGGGAAAGGACACCGCAAGATCGAACCCAAAGCTAAGCACTTCTCCCATGGCAAGAACTACCAATCTAGTTGGCCAAACCAAACGGATAATTCGAAGAGACTTGCAAAGATAACCAATCATACATAAAAGAATTCAGAGAAGATTCAAATATTATTCATAGATAGACTTGATCATAAACCCACAATTCATCGGTCTCAACAAACACACCGCAAAAACAAGATTACATCGAATAGATCTCCACAAGAGAGGGGGAGAACTTTGTATTGAGATCCAAAAAGAGAGAAGAAGCCATCTAGCTACTAACTATGGACCCGAAGGTCTGAGGTAAACTACTCACACTTCATCGGAGAGGCTATGGATGATGTAGAAGCCCTCCGTGATGACGGCCCTCTTCCGGCGGAGCTCCGGAACAGGCCCCAAGATGGGATCTCGTGGATACAGAAAGTTGCGGCGGTGGAATTAGGTTTTTGGCTCCTGTTCTGATCGTTTGGGGGTACGTGTGTATATATAGGAGGAAGGAGTACGTCGGTGGAGCACCGAGGGGCCCACGAGGCAGGGGCGCGCCCTAGGGGGGCGCCCCCACCCTCGTGACCTCTTTGACCGCGGAGTAGGTCCAAGTCTCCTGGATCACGTTCGGTGAGAAAATCATGTTCCCGAAATTTTATTCCGTTTGGACTCCGTTTGATATTCTGTTTCTCCGAAACACTGAAATAGGCAAAAAACAGCAATTCTGGGCTGGGCCTCCGGTTAATAGGTTAGTCCCAAAAGTAATATAAAAGTGGAAAATAAAGCCCAATATAGTCCAAAACAGTAGATAATATAGCATGGAGCAATCAAAAATTATAGATACGTTGGAGACGTATCAATCCCCAAGCTTAATTCCTGCTCGTCCTCGAGTAGGTAAATGATAAAAAGAGAATTTTTGATGCGGAGTGCTACTTGGCATAATTTCAATGCAAATCTTCTTAATTGTGGTATGAATATTCAGATTAGAAAGATTCAAGACAAAAGTTTATATTGACATAAAAATAATAATACTTCAAGCATACTAACAAAGCAATTATGTCTTCTCAAAATAACATGGCCAAAGAAAGTTATCCCTACAAAATCATATAGTCTGGCTATGCTCCATCTTCACCACACAAAGTATTTAAATCATGCACAACCCCGATGACAAGCCAAGCAATTGTTTCATACTAACTTTTTCAATCTTCACGCAATACATGAGCGTGAGCCATGGATATAGCACTATAGGTGGAATAGAATGGTGGTTGTGGAAGACAAAAGGAGGAAAGATAGTCTCACATCAACTACGTATCAACGGGCTATGGAGATGCCCATCAATAGATATCAATGTGAGTGAGTAGGGATTGCCATGCAACAGATGCACTAGAGCTATAAATGTATGAAAGCTCAACAAAAGAAACTAGTGGGTGTGCATCCAACTTGCTTGCTCACGAAGACCTAGGGCAATTTTGAGGAAGCCCATCATTGGAATATACAAGCCAAGTTCTATAATAAAATTCCCACTAGTATATGAAAGTGACAACATATGAGACTCTCTATATGAAGAACATGGTGCTACTTTGAAGCACAATATATGAGACTCGCTATATCATGGTGCTACTTTGAAGCACAAGTGTGGAAAAAAAGGATAGTAGCATTGCCCCTTTTTTTTGGGCCTTCTTTTTTTTGGCCTTCTCTTTTTTTGGGACAATGCTCTATTGAATGATGATCATCACACTTCTATTTATTTACAACTCAATGATTACAACTCGATACTAAAACAAAGTATGACTCTATATGAATGCCTCCGGCGGTGTACCGGGATATGCAATGAATCAAAGTGACAAGTATGAAAGAATTATGAACGGTGGCTTTGCCACAAATACTATGTCAACTACATGATCATGCTAAGCAATATGACAATGATGGAATGTCATGATGAACTAGATGGTGGAAAGTTGCATGGCAATATATCTCAATGGCTATGGAAATGCCATAATACGTCCATTTTGCATCATGCTTTTATATCGATATTTATCGCATTATGGACTGTTATTTCACTTTATATCACAATACTTATGGCTATTCTCTCTTATTTTACAAGGTTTACATAAGGAGGGAGAATGCCGGCAGCTGGAATTCTGGGCTGGAAAAGGAGCAAATATTAGAGACCTATTCTGCGCAACTCCAAAAGTCCTGAAACTCCACGGAACGTCTTAAAAGAAATAAAGAAAAATCCATGCCAAAGATGAAGGCCAGGGGGCCCACACCCTTCTCACGAGGGTGGGGGGCGCGCCCCCCTAGGGCGCGCCCCTACCTCATGGGCCCCCTGGTGGGTCTCCGACGTCCATCTTCTCCTATAAGAAGTCTTTCGATGAGAAAAAAATTGTTGGGGAACATAGCATAAATTCAAAATTTTCCTACGTGTCACCAAGATACTATCTATGGAGTCATCTAGCAACGAGGGAGGAGTGGATCTACATACCCTTGTAGATCGCGCGCGGAAGCGTTCAAGAGAACGGGGTTGATGGAGTCGTACTCGTCGTGATCCAAATCACCGATGATCCTAGCGTCGAACGGACGGCACCTCCGCGTTCAACACACGTACGGGAGCAGCGACGTCTCCTCCTTCTTGATCCAGCAAGGGGGAAGGAGAGGTTGATGGAGATCCAGCAGCACGACGGCGTGGTGGTGGAAGTAGCGGGATTCCAACAGGGCTTCGCCAAGCGCTGCGGGAGGAGGGAGATGTGTCATGGGAGGGAGAGGGAGGCGCCAGGGCTTAGGTGCTGCCCTCCCTTCCCCCCACTATATATAGGGCCAAGGGAGAGGCGCAGCCTTGGCCCTTCCTCCAAGGAAGGGTGCGGCCAGGGAGGAGTCCCTCCTCCCCAAGGCACCTAGGAGGTGCCTTCCCCTTTTAGGACTCTTCCTTTCCTTATCTCTTGGCGCATGGGCCTCTTGGGGCTGGTGCCCTTGGCCCATATAGGCCAAGGCGCACACCCCTACAGCCCATGTGGCCCCCCGGGGCAGGTGGACCCCCTGGACCCCCGGACCCCTTCCACTCCCGGTACAATACTGAAACCGAAACTTTTCCCGACCGAAACATAGCACTTCCTATATATAATTCTTTACCTCCGGACCATTCCGGAACTCCTCGTGACGTCCGGGATCTCATCCGGGACTCCGAACAACATTCGGGTTACTGCATACATACCTCACAACCCTAGCGTCACCGAACCTTAAGTGTGTAGACCCTACGGGTTCGGGAGACATGCAGACATGACCGAGACTACTCTCCGGTCAATAACCAACAGCGGGATCTGGATACCCATGTTGGCTCCCACATGCTCCACGATGATCTCATCGGATGAACCACGATGTCGAATTCAATCAATCCCGTATACAATTCCCTTTGTCTAGCGGTATTGTACTTGCCCGAGATTCGATCGTCGGTATCCCGATACCTTGTTCAATCTCGTTACTGGCAAGTCTCTTTACTCGTTCCGTAACACATCATCCCGTGATCAACTCCTTGATCACATTGTGCACATTATGATGATGTCCTACCGAGTGGGCCCAGAGATACCTCTCCGTTTACACGGAGTGACAAATCCCAGTCCCGATTCGTGCCAACCCAACAGACACTTTCGGAGATACCTGTATGTACCTTTATAGCCACCCAGTTACGTTGTGACGTTTGGCACACCCAAAGCACTCCTACGGTATCCGGGAGTTGCACAATCTCATGGTCTAAGGAAATGATACTTGACATTAGAAAAGCTTTAGCATACGAACTACACGATCTAGTGCTATGCTTAGGATTGGGTCTTGTCCATCACATCATTCTCCTAATGATGTGATCCCGTTATCAACGACATCCAATGTCCATGGTCAGGAAACCGTAACCATCTATTGATCAACGCGCTAGTCAACTAGAGGCTTACTAGGGACATGGTGTTGTCTATGTATCCACACATGTATCTGAGTTTCCTATCAATACAATTATAGCATGGATAATAAACGATTATCATGAACAAGGAAATATAACAATAACTAATTTGTTATTGCCTCTAGGGCATATTTCCAACAGTCTCCCACTTGCACTAGAGTCAATAATCTAGTTCACATCGCCATGTGATTAACACTCACAGGTCACATCGCCATGTGACTAACACCCAAGGAGTTTACTAGAGTCAATAATCTAGTTCACATTTACCATGTGATTTACACTCGATGAGTTCTGGGTTTGATCATGTTGCTTGTGAGAGAGGTTTTAGTCAACGGGTCTGAACCTTTCAGATCCGTGTGTGCTTTACAAATCTCTATGTCATCTCCTAGATGTAGCTACCACGTTCTATTTGGAGCTATTCCAAATAACTGTTCTACTATACGAATCCAGTTTACTACTCAGAATAATCTGGATTAGTGTCAAAGCTTGCATCGGCATAACCGTTTACGACGAACTCTTTTACCACCTCCATAATCGAGAAAATTCCTTAGTCCACTAGTTACTAAGGATAAATTTGACCGCTGTCCTGTGATCCATTCTTGGATCACTCTTGTACCCCTTGACTGATTTATGGCAAGGCACACTTCAGGTGCGGTACACAGCATAGCATACTGTAGAGCCTATGTCTTAAGCATAGGGGACGACCTTCGTCCTTTCTCTCTATTCTGCCGTGGTCGAGCTTTAAGTCTTAACTTCATACCTTACAACTCAGGCAAGAACTCCTTCTTTGACTGATTCATCTTGAACACCTTCAAGATCATGTCAAGGAATGTGCTCATTTGAAAGTACCGTTTAAGCGTTTTGATCTATCCTTATAGATCTTGATGCTCAATGCTCAAGTAGCTTAATCCAGGCTTTCCATTGAAAAACACTCTCCAAATAACCCTATATGCTTTCTAGAAATTCTACGTCATTTCTGATCTATGATATGTCGACAACATATATTCATCAGAAATTCTATAGTGCTCCCACTCACTTCTTTGGAAATACAAATTTCTCATAAACTTTGTATAAACCCAAAATCTTTGATCATCTCATCAAAGCATACATTCCAACTCCGAGATGCTTACTCCAGTCCTCAGAAGGATTGCTGGAGCTTTGCATACTTATTAGCATCTTTTAGGATTGACAAAACCTTCCGGTTGTATCACATACAACCTTTCCTCAAGAAAATCGTCGAGGAAACAATGTTTTGACATCCTATCTGCAAGATTTCATAAATAATGCAGTAATCGCTAATATAATTCCAACAGACTCTTAGCATCGCTACGAGTGAGAAAGTCTCACCGTAGTCAACTCCTTGAACTTGTCGGGAAACACCTTAACGACAAGTCGAGCTTTCTCAATGGTGACATTTACCATCATTGTCCGTCTTCCTTTTAAAATCCATATGTACCTAACAGCCTTATGACCATCAAGTAGTTCTTCCAAAGTCTACACTTTGTTTTCATATATGGATCCTCTCTCGGATTATATGGCCTCGAGCCATTTATCGGAATCCGGGCCCACCATCGCTTCTCCATAGCTCGTAGGTTCATTGTTGTCTAGCAACATGATTTCCAAGACAGGATTACGTACCACTCTGAAGTAGTACGCATCCTTGTCGTCCTACAAGGTTTGGGAGTGACTTGATCCGAAGTCTCATGATCAATATCATAAGCTTCCACTTCAATTGGTGTAGGTGCCACATGAACAACTCTTTGTGCCCTGCTATACACTAGTTGAAGTGATGGTTCAATAACCTCATCAAGTCTCCACCATCCTCCCACTCAATTCCTTTGAGAGAAACTTTTCCTCGAGAAAGGACCCGATTCTAGAAACAATCCCTTATTGCTTTCGAATCTGAGACAGGAGGTATACCCAACTGTTTTGGGTGTCCTATGAAGATGCATTTATCCGCTTTAGGTTCGAGCTTATCAGCCTGAAACTTTTTCACATAAGCGTCGCAGCCCCAAACTTTTAAGAAATGACAGCTTAGGTTTCTCTAAACCATAGTTCATATGGTGTCATCTCATCGGAATTACGTGGTGCCCTATTTAAAGTGAATGCGGTTGTCTCTAATGCCTAACCCATAAACTATCGTGGTAATTCGATAAGAGACATCATGGTATGCATCATATCCAATAGGGTGCAGTTATGATGTTCGGACACACCATCACACTATGGTGTTCCAGGCTGTATTAGTTGTGAAACAATTTCCACAATGTCTTAATTCTGTGCCAAACTCGTAATTCAGATATTCATCTCTATGATCATATCATAAATATTTTATCCTCTTGTCACGACGATCTTTCAACTTCACCCTGAAATTACTTGAACCTTTCAATAATTCAGACTCGTGATTCATCAAGTAAATATACTCAACATCTACTCAAATCATCTGTGAAGTAAGAACATAACGATATCCACTACATGCCTTAGCACTCATTGGACTGCACACATCAAAATGTATTACTTCCAACAAGTTGCTTTCTGGTTCCATTTTACTGAAACCGAGGCTTTCAGTCATCTTGCCCATGTGGTATGATTTGCATGTCTCAAGTGATTCAAAATCAAGTGAGTCCAAACGATCCATCTATATAGAGTTTCTTCATGCATATCTACCAACAAACATGGTTCGCATGTCTCAAACTTTTCAAAAACGACTGAGCCCAAAGATCCATCAACATGGAGCCTCTTCATGCGTTTTATACCGATATGACTTATGTGGCAGTGCCACAAGTAGGTGGTACTATCATTACTATCTTATATCTTTTGGCATGAACATGTGTATCACTACGATCGAGATTCAACAAACCATTCATTTTAGGTGTAAGACCATTGAAGGTATTATTCAAATAAACAGAGTAACCATTATTCTCCTTAAATGAATAACCGTATTGCGATAGACATAATCCAATCATGTCTATGCTCAACGCAAACACCAATCTCGATGGTAGAGGGAGCGCACGATATTTGATCATATCAACATTGGAAACACTTCCAACACATATCGTCAGCTCACCTTTAGCTAGTCTCCGTTTATTCCGTAGCTTTTATTTCGAGTTACTAACACTTAGCAACCGAACCGGTATCTAATACCCTGGTGCTACTAGGAGTACTAGTAAAGTACACATCAACACAATGTATATCCAATATACTTCTATCGACCTTGCCAGCCTTCCAATCTACCAAGTATCTAGGGTAATTCTGCTCCAGTGGCTGTTCCCCTTATTACAGAAGCACTTAGTCTCGGGTTTGGGTTCAACCTTGGGTTTCTCCACTAGAGCAGCAACTGAATTGCCGTTTCATGAAGTATCCCTTCTTGCCCTTGCCCTACTTGAAACTAGTGGTTTCACTAACCATCAACAATTGATGCTCCTTCTTGATTTCTACTTTCGCGGTGTCAAACATAGCAAATATTTCAAGGATCATCACATCTATCCCTGATATTTTATAGTTCATTATGAAGCTCTAGCAGCTTGGTGGCAATGACTTCGGAGAAACATCACTATCTCATCTGGAAGATTAACTCCCACTCGATTCAAGCGATTGTTGTACTCAGACAATCTGAGCACAAGTTCAACAATTGAGCTTTTCTCCCTTAGTTTGCAGGCTAAGAAAATCGTCGGAGGTCTTATACCTCTTGACGTGGGCACGAGCCTGAAATTCCAATTTCAGCCCTCAAAACATCTCATATGTTTCGCAATGTTTCAAAAACGTCTTCGGTGCCTCAACTGTAAACCGTTTAACTGAACTATCACGTAGTTATCAAATGCGTATGTCAGATGTTCGCAACATCCACAGACGGCGTTCGAGGTTCAGCACACTGAGCGGTGCATTAAGGACATAAGCCTTCTATGAAGCAATGAGGACAATCCTCAGTTTACGGACCTAGTCCGCATAATTGCTACTATCAACTTTCAACTAAATTTTCTCTAGGAACATAACTAAACAGTAGAACTGAAGCGCGAGCTACGACATAATTTGCAAAATCCTTTTTGACTAAGTTCAGGATAATTAAGTTCATCTTATGAACTCCCACTCAGATAGACATCCCTCTAGTCATCTAAGTGATTACATGATCCGAGTCAACTAGGCCGTGTCCGATCATCACGTGAGACGGACTAGTCAACATCGGTGAACATCTTCATGCTGATCGTATCTACCATACGACTCATGCTCGACCTTTCGGTCTTCTGTGTTCCGAGGCCATGTCTGTACACATGCTAGGCTCGTCAAGTCAACCTAAGTGTTTTCACGTGTGTAAATCTGTCTTACACCCGTTGTATGTGAACGTTAAAATCAAACACCCGATCATCACGTGGTGTTTTGAAACAACGAACTGTCGCAATGGTGCACAGTTAGGGGGAAGACTTTCTTGAAATTTTAAAGAGGGATCATCTTATTTACTACCGTCGTTCTAAGCAAATAAGATGTATAAACATGATAAACATCACATGCAATCAAATAGTGACATGATATGGCCATCATCACTTTGCTCCTTTTGATCTCCATCTTCGGGGCTCCATGATCATCATCGTCACCGGCATGACACCATGATCTCCATCATCATGATCTCCATCATTGTGTCTTCATGAAGTTGTCTCGCCAACTATTACTTCTACTACTACAACTAACAGTTAGCAATAAAGTAAAGTAATTACATGACGTTTATATTGACACGCAGGTCATAAATAAATTAAGACAACTCCTATGGCTCCTGCCGGTTGTCATACTCATCGACATGCAAGTCGTGATTCCTATTACAAGAACATGATCAATCTCATACATCACATATATCATTCATCACATCCTTTGTCCATATCACATCACATAGCATACCCTGCAAAAACAAGTTAGACGTCCTCTAATTGTTGTTTGCATGTTTTACGTGGCTGCTATGGGTTTCTAGCAAGAACGTTTCTTACCTACGCAAAAACCACAACATGATATGCCAATTGCTATTTACCCTTCATAAGGACCCTTTTCATCGAATCCGATCCGACTAAAGTGGGAGAGGCAGGCACCCGCTAGCCACCTTACGCAACTAGTGCATGTCAGTCGGTGGAACCAGTCTCACGTAAGAGTACGTGTAAGGTCAGTCCGGGCCGCTTCATCCCACAATACCGTCGAAACAAGATTGGACTAGTAACGGCAAGCATATTGAACAAAATCAACGCCCACAACTACTTTGTGTTCTACTCATGCATAGAATCTACGCAATAGACCTAGCTCATGATGCCACTGCCACTGTTGGGAACGTAGCAGAAATTCAAAATTTTCCTACGCATCACCAAGATCTATCTATGGAGAATCAGCAACGAGGGGAAGAGAGTGCATCTACATACCTTGTAGATCGATAAGCGGAAGCGTTCAAGTGAACGGGGTTGATGGAGTCGTACTCGTCGTGATCCAAATCACCGATGACAAGTGCGAACGACGGCACCTCCGCGTTCAACACACGTACAGCCCGGTGACGTCTCCCACGCCTTGATCCAGCAAGGAGAGAGGGAGAGGTTGAGGAAGACTCCATCCAGCAGCAGCACAACGGCGTGGTGGTGGTGGAGGGAGCGTGGCAATCCTGCAGGGCTTCGCCAAGCACCACGGGAGAGGAGAAGGACTTGGGAGAGGGGGAGGGCTGCGCCAGGACATTGGTGTGGCTGTGGCTGCCCTCCCACCCCCCACATATATATAGGGGCAAGGGAGAGGGGGGGAGGCGCAGCCTTGGCCCTTCCTCCAAGGAAGGGTGCGGCTAGGAGGAGTCCCTCCTCCCCAAGGCACCTCGGAGGTGCCTTCCCCCTTTAGGACTCTTCCTTTCCTTATCCTTTGGCGCATGGGCCTCTTGGGGCTGGTGCCCTTGGCCCATATAGGCCAAGGTGCACACCCTACAGCCCATGTGCCCCCCCGGGGTAGGTGGCCCCACCCGGTGGACCCCCCGGGACCCTTCCGGTGGTCCCGGTACAATACCGATGACCCCGAAACTTGTCCCGATGGCCGAAACAGGACTTCCTATATATAAATCTTTACCTCCGGACCATTCCGGAACTCCTCGTGACGTCCGGGATCTCATCCGGGACTCCGAACAACATTCGGTAACCACATACAAACTTCCTTTATAACCCTAGCGTCATCGAACCTTAAGTGTGTAGACCCTCCGGGTTCGGGAACCATGCAGACATGACCGAGACGTTCTACAGTCAATAACCAACAGCGGGATCTGGATACCCATGTTGGCTCCCACATGTTCCACGATGATCTCATCAGATGAACCACGATGTCAAGGACTTAATTAATCCCGTATACAATTCCCTTTGTCTAGCGGTACGATACTTGCCCGAGATTCGATCGTCGGTATCCCAATACCTTGTTCAATCTCGTTACCGGCAAGTCTCTTTACTCGTTCCGTAACACATCATCCCGTGATCAACTCCTTGATCACATTGTGCACATTGTGATGATGTCCTACCGAGTGGGCCCAGAGATACCTCTCCGTCACACGGAGTGACAAATCCCAGTCTCGATTCGTGCCAACCCAACAGATACTTTCGGAGATACCCGTAGTGCACCTTTATAGTCACCCAGTTACGTTGTGACATTTGGCACACCCAAAGCACTCCTACGGTATCCGGGAGTTGCACAATCTCATGGTCTAAGGAAATGATACTTGACATTAGAAAAGCTTTAGCATACGAACTACACGATCTAGTGCTATGCTTAGGATTGGGTCTTGTCCATCACATCATTCTCCTAATGATGTGATCCCGTTATCAACGACATCCAATGTCCATGGTCAGGAAACCGTAACCATCTATTGATCAACGCGCTAGTCAACTAGAGGCTTACTAGGGACATGGTGTTGTCTATGTATCCACACATGTATCTGAGTTTCCTATCAATACAATTATAGCATGGATAATAAACGATTATCATGAACAAGGAAATATAACAATAACTAATTTGTTATTGCCTCTAGGGCATATTTCCAACACCCACATGCCCGTCTCCTCTCCCACACGTAAGCTGCTAGTTGCCATGTGTTTTTGCAGCGCACATGGCAACTGCCTCTAGTGTGCTTTATAAGCAGGTGGCAACTCTCTTTTTTTACCCGAGTTGCCATGTGTTTTTGCAGGGTACACGACAACTGCCTAGTGTGCACGTAAGCAGATGGCAACTATCTTTTACCGAGTTGTCATGTGTTTTTGCATGGTACATGGCAACTGCCCCAACATGCACGTACATGGCAACTTCCCTAACGTGCACGTAAGCAGATGGCAACTCTTCCTTTTTACATGGCAACTGCCCTAGCATGGTTGTGAGCACATGGCAACTCTCTCAACTGCCTAGTGTTAGTATGTGGCAACTCCTAAAGTTATGAAATCATGGCAACTACATTAGATCAGACCATACATGGCAACTGCAGTTGAGCAACCATGGCAACTGCAGTTGTCCGACATGGCAACCGTAGTTCAGCGACATGGCAACTGCAGATAAACGAACATGGACGAGGGTCTGGACCATGACAACTGCGGGCGCGCGGTGGGCATCACGCGTCGCGTGCGGGACCAGAAGGGTACGAGGCCTGACATACGGGCATGTGGGCGTTATCAACTTCGCCCACACGCACGCGTGTAAGAGGGTTCAGGAGGGAAAAAATATGTGTGCGGGCATTAGTTGTTTTGCCCACATGTAGATGTGTGCGCTGGTTGCTGTCCACGCCACACGAGGCGTGTGGCACAACTACCTGATATACCACACGTGTGGCAGTTATCGGGACTCTTATTAAAGGTTCGCAGCTCCATCTGCTGTAATCTCCGAGCTTATACACTTTGGAGGTACATGAAGCCAAGTCTTACAAAGAAAATTCTTACAACCTTCCCTTGCTAAAATATGTGCGACTTTATTCGCAGACCGACGCACCCAAGCAATTCTAAAACCACTAAACGTAGAGAGAAGTGTCTTCAACTCTTCTACTATTTGACCATTGCCAGATAGATCCTTCTGCTCACTCGAGATTTTCCAGACGGCTACATGTGAGTCTGTCTCAAGGATCAACCTCTGGATGTTTAGTTCTTGTGCCAGGATAACAGCTCGTCGGCACGCCAGTAACTCCACCGTCTCTGCGTCAGCAGCAAGAGGGAAAAAATGGCACACTCCCGCAATGAACTCGCCATGGTTGTTCCTGAGAACAGCTCCTCCTCCTCCTGATCCTTGGTGTTTGGCCAGGGCCCCATCAGAGTTCACTTTAACCCAGCCATCATCAGGTTTGCTCCACGTGTCCGGTCCCCTTGCCACAGCCTGTTTGGTCGCCATATCCTTGCTCGCCGTATCCTTGCTCGCCCTCCACTCGTCCGTGAGGTACAAAACTCGTTGAACAATCAGCTTTGGATCTTCCATCTGGTGAGTGTCCCTTGCCTTATTACGTGCTAACCATAGCTCGTACCAGCTCCTCAAGATCAGCTCCCTTTCTTCATTCCCCGTCCTGCTCAACCAGTCCAAAACCCAAGCTCTCATTCCGCTGTAGCCCTCAATCCCTTCAGGCAGTCCTGCTAAGGGGGCGGCCACTACGTCAGCAAGCAGCTTCCAATAATGGCGTGAGTGGGGACATTGCCAGAATCTGTGGATGATAGTTTCCTCCCTTCCACACGCTGGACAGAAAATTCCGGGCTTGATTCTCCGTCGGTGAAGCTCCATACCAACCGCCAGACCATTAGATAGCATGCGCCATGCATGTATTTTAATCTTATTCTGCAAATCTGCACTCCACAACTCATTCCAGCTTTTATGATCAGCCACGGAAGAGGATCCCGAAGCCTGCTCCATTTTGGTTGCCTTGAGCGACATACCAAGATGATATGCTGAGCGAACTGTAAAATGCCCACTCTTTGTGAAGTTCCAAGCCATGTAATCCTCTTTCCCCTGCCCGCCTATGACACTATTTTTGATATCTGCGACGTCACCATCGGAGAACACCCGGTTCAGTTTGTCGACATCCCACTCGGAAGACTGGACCTTTATAAAGTCTGACACCTTGGTTAAATTTGGGACGAACACAACACCAAGTGGTGTCATGCTCCCTGCCCTTGGGATCCAATTACTATGATGTACATTGATTGTAGCGCCGTCTCCCACTCTCCACACCAACCCTTGCGCTAACAGATCCCTCCCATGCATTAGACTTCTCCAGGTGAAAGAACAACCTTGTGGGCATGGGGCTGACATTATATCCATGTCCTGAAAGTATCTAGCTTTTAACACCCGTGCACATAAGAATTTGGCACCATAATGATCCGCCACACTTGCTTTGCTAGAAGAGCTTGGTTGAAAATCTCAAAATTTCTGAACCCCATTCCACCTTCCCTTTTCCTCGTACACATTTTATCCCACGCCACCCAGTGGACTTTGCGTTCCCCATCGGCTGCTCCTCACCAGAATTTCGAAGAGATAGATTTCAGGTTCCGGCACATCTTCTTGGAGAGCTGGAAGCAGCTCATTGGGTATGTCGGTGTTGCTTGCAGCCCCGACTTCACCAATACTTCCCTCACAGCCTTTGATAAACCTTGTCCTTTCCACCCACTAACCTTTCCTTTTGATGATTCTTTCACATGTTTAAAAGAACCATCCTTAGATCTTCCCACCATCGTGGGTAGACCCAAATATTGTTCACTTAGGGCCTCTGATTCCACCCCCAATGCATTTTTCAGCTCAGCTTTGCTTTCCTCCCTACACCCTTTGCCAAAAAAGATAGACGATTTTTGCATGTTTACCTTCTGACCGGACGCCTCTTCATATGCCCGAAGGATGGATCTAAGCCTCGTCATATTCGAGTGTGAGGCTTCTAGAAACACAATGCTATCATCGGCAAAGAGAAGATGTGTAATACTCGGTCCCGACCTGCCAAAAGAGACCCCCCGAATCTCCTTCTCCTGTTGCGCTTGCTTGAGTAACGCTGAGAAGCCTTCTACATAGAAGAGAAAGAGACACGGGGACAACGGGTCCCCCTGTCTAAGCCCCCTCGTAGGGAGAAAGCCTTCTGATAAGTCACCATTTAGCTTCACAGAGAATCTTGCGGAGGTGACACATCTCATGACCATGGCCGTCCATGTATGAGAAAAGCCTAGCTGCTCCATAACTTTTTCCAGAAAAACCCACTCCACCCGGTCATAGGCCTTTATCATGTCAAGTTTAACGGCACACAAAGGCTTTTTTCTTTTTCGTTTCCTGATAGCGTGTACACACTCATACGCCACTAGCACATTGTCTGTAATCATCCGTCCAGGTACAAATGCACTCTGCTCCTCAGAAATGATAACAGGTAACACCTTCTTGAGCCTGTTTGCGAGGACCTTTGCCGCTATCTTGTATAAAACATTGCATAGGCTGATTGGTCTAAACTAGGAAAGAAACTCCGGAGATTTGGTCTTTGGAATAAGAACCAAAATAGTGTCATTGAAGCCTTCCGGAATCTTCTCTCCACTTAGGAAATCTTGCACCGCCTTACAGACTTCGTTCTTCACCATAGGCCAGTGCCTCTGGTAGAAGAGCGCCGGTAAACCATCCGGCCCCGGCGCCTTTGTAGGCCCCATTTGGAACAAAGCGTTCTCAATCTCCTCATCAGTGACAACGGCCGTAAGCGCCTCGTTCATATTACCTGTAATGCAAGCAGGTAAGAGTTGGAGAATCTCCTCCATATTTGTTGCGCCCTGTGACGCAAACAGCAAGGAGTAAAAATCCCTAGCCATAGCTCTCATCCCTTCGTCATGTGTGCATCTAGTCCCATCCTGCCTGGTTAAGAAGCGAACCGTATTCTTCCTCCGCCTGTGTGAAGCACGGTTTTGAAAGTATTGTGTATTTCGGTCTCCAGCTTTTAACCAGTCCACTCTTGATTGTTGTCTTCGCATAATCTCCTCCCTTAAGTAAATCTCATGTAGTTTTCCTTCCGTCTCCTTTATCTGCTGCATACGTGCTGGGGTAAGCTCATTTTCTTTTGCATGTTGTAGGTCCGCCTTGAGTCTTTTGATTTGCAGTCTCACCAAACCAAACACATGTCGACCCCACTCTTGCATGCGTCTAGTGACGCGCGCCAGTCTCCCAGGCAGTGCATGCAGCCCAGTGCCAGAATGACCTTCCAACTCCCACGCCTCCTGCACCATGGAATCATACAGTTCATGTCGTGTCCACATCTCTTCAAATCTAAATCTCCTTGCAATATGTGGTCTGGCATTTTCTTCCTCTCGAATGCATATAGCCAGTGCCATATGATCCGATTCCTCAGTGATTACATGTTGCACAGTTGTGGCCGAGAAGAGGTTCATAAAATCACTATTACACGTTGCTCTATCCAACCGAACTTGGATGTTCTCCGGTGGATCCCTCTTGTTGTCCCACATATAGGTACATCTGAGTATCCCAAGTCTGCTAGTCTACAAACCTCCAAGCATTCCCTAAAATCTTCCATCTGGTTTAAATTTCTCTCATTACCACCCAGTTGCTCCGCTTGAAATAATGCCTCATTAAAATCGCCGGCACATATCCATGGGAGATCGTCTTGTGATTTCAAATATCTAAGTGCTTCCCATGTTTTCTTCCTAAGCTCCGTCCTTGGTTCCCCATAGATTCCAGTGAATCTAAAGGTTCTCCCTTCGAATGTAATTGCCGCATCCACAAAATACTGGCACCACGATCTCACTGAAACCTCAACATCATCTCTCCACCACAGAGCCAGTCCTCCACTCCTGCCCTTACTACTAACAGCCACCCCTTGCCGGAAACCTAGACTCCGTTTGAGCTTGTTCATAGGTTCTGATTTCTTTTTTGTTTCTGACAAGAACACCACTGCTGGGTTGTACGACCGTATCAGGTCCCTAAGTTCGCCAACCGTCGAGTCCAACCCCAATCCTCGACAGTTCTAGGCAAGGAGATTCATGGCGTCCGGCGGCCCCGCGCGCCGGGGTCCGCCGCTATTTCATTGTTCTCTGAGATGCGATCAAACACTGAAGACGTCTTCTGTCTCGTATCGCGAATGAACTCATCGTTCGTCGTCTGCCTGTCCGGATCATCCTTAGCCACCCAGTATTGTTTCGGTCCCCTCTTACGCCCCCATGTTCCCGCCGAAACTGTGGTCTCTCATTGTATACTTCTCTATACTCCTGCCTCGGCTTCCTAATATAAGTTCCTATCTTCCTTCCCTCCCATCCATCATACCGCGTATCCTATCTAGAGGCCTCGCCCCTTTTATAATCTGACTGGTGGTGCATGTAACTTCCTCCTTTTCTTTCCCACTCCCCTCCCCTAGCATTGTCCACATTCTGCTTTCGCTGCTGATCCTGCAGTTTATCCCTCATCTCTCTTTCTCTCCTCTGTTCCAGTCCTTGCCGAAGATCAAACTCCCTCCTTCCCTCCTCATCGCGTGCTCTGTCCTTAAGGGGGCTATTGACCTCTCCCTTATCATGCTTAGATCCCATGCCAGTGCGCGGATCTCTGGACTTAGCAAAATTTGCCTGTAGTGTAAGACCCCGTATATGATTTTCCCAATATGTACTCTAACTCCTGTCGTTTCCGGCGTTAAGTTATTTTATTTTCTCGGGTTCGGGTTTTTGTCTCCGTGTGTTGTTGTCGTTGTCATGCATCTCATATCATGTCATCATGTGCATTGCATTTGCATACGTGTTCATCTCATGCATTCGAGCATTTTCCCCGTTGTCCGTTTTGCATTTCGGCGCTCCGTTCTCCTCCGGTGGTCATTTCTACCTTTCTTTCGTGTGTGGGGATTAAACATTTCTGGATTGGACCGAGACTTGCTAAGCGGCCTTGGTTTACTACCGGTAGACCGCCTGTCAAGTTTCGTACCATTTGGACTTCGTTTGATGCTTCAACGGTTAACCGAGGGACCGAAAAGGCCTCGTGTGTGTTGCAGCCCAACACCCCTACAATTTGGCCCAAAACCCACCAAAACCCTCTCCATCATCTAGAGCGTTCGATCACGATCGCGTGGCCGAAAACCGCACCTCATTTGGACTCTCCTAGCTCCTCCTATGCCTATATATAGACCCACTCCCGAAATTTTCGGATCTCTCCACCCCTAACCCTAAAAAATCAGCTCCTCCGCGCACCAGACGTGTCCGGCCCGCGCCGGACAACGTCCGCCGCCGACCGCAGCCAACCGGGAGGTGCCCCATGTCCCGGTCGGCCTCCTCCCGCCGCCGGCCCGCCGGGCCCAAGGCCGGCCCTCTCCGTCCCGCGCCCGGGCCTCGCCTCCTCCTCCCGAGCGCCTCGCCGCGCCGCCCCTTGCCTCGCCGTCCGGCGCCGCCGCGCCACCGTGGCGCCATCGCCGCCCGACGCCGCCTCCTCGCTCCGGCGCCGCCCCACCGCGCCGCTTCCGCCGCCCGGCACCGCGCCGCGCTCCGGCGACCATGCCGCGCCGGCGCCGCCTTCTCCTCGCCGCCGCAAGCTCCGGCCAGCCCTACTCCGACGATCCCCGATGATTCCGACGAATAGGAGCTCGAAGTCCGGCGATCCTCGTTCCGCGCGCCCGGCCAGATCTGGATCTGAGCTTTTCTCTCGGTTGACTTTTTGCCTCAAACCCTAGATATTTTGCCCCTGTTCATCGCATCATAACTTTGCATCCGTAGCTCCATTTTGGGCATATAGCATATCAAAATGTTCGTCTCAGAGAGCACATCATTTCATCTCATTGCATCACTTTCATTTGAGTTCATCTTGATGCACGAAATGCTGTTGGGAGAATGCTATTTGAGATAATTGTCAGATCTGCTGCTCCAATTAGATATTTGTCATTTTTGCCATGATTATTGTGTGCATAATATGCCCCTGAGCTCTACATGAGCTTTGTTATATGTTTTGCCATCTATCTAGAGGTGCAACCCATGTATTTTTGTGATGTGTGTGGTGACTAGCACAAGCTTGTAAAGTGGTGCATTTGTTAATGCTGATTTCAGGGACTTAGCATTTCCACTAAGTCCTTGAGCTGTTTATCTCATTATGCCATATGTTCATGTTGATTCCTAGTGATCCGTGCCTCTTTTGAGGATGATCAGTAAGGATGTTTTGTTAATCTTGTAGTGCTCTATCCATCCATGTATTTGTTTGCAATTATGGAGCACCCTAGCTTGAGTCAATCGAGCTCTACTTTCGTCATTTCGTGAATCTGGGCAGATTGTCTATTTGTTAGCGATTTTGCCGAGGATGTTGTAGTTGATCCTCTGATGCATGCTATGTTATTGTTCTTACCATGTCTAGCTTGTATTTTGTGTATTCTTGATGGGTGTATACTTAGATTGTCATGACTTGCTCTGTAGTGAGTGCATCGAGCTCGTAAACATGCCTACTTGATATCTGTTTCAGCATGCTCCAGTTTTCACTAAGTCTGAGAACTGATTATGTTTTTGCCATGTTCACATGCTTGCAAATGTATTTCCTGATCCCTTTTGGCTCAAGGTCACTAAGGGACTTTTGTTAAGCTCTTTGAGTAGCTCCATGCCATGCCTTACTTTGTCATGTTCAGGTCCTGTAGCATATAGTTTTCATGCTCCAAAGTGGGCTACCTGATCTGAAATTCCAGACAAGTGTTAATTTCACTAAGTCTGAAATCTGTTTACCAATGCATTTTTGCCATGCTTGTTTGAACCTGTTAATGGATGAATTTGCCGTAGCTCAGTGTTAGTATTTTGTTAAGCATCATGAGTGGATCCCTGCCATGTATTTTGATGCCATGTTTGGGTGCTGTAGCATGTTCATCTTGTTGCATTTAGATGGCTACTTGCTGTAAATCGCAGAACGTGGCCATATTTGAATTGCTTGCCATTTTCAAACCGTAACTCCGATTCCGGCGTTCTTTATATCGTTTTCAAGAGATTTCATCTCACCTTTCCAGTGGCGTACTTGGATTTCCAAGTTGAGGCCAAGTTCATGCATTCCTTGTCAAATCTTGCATATGCATCACATATTGCATCCTGCATAGCATACCATCTTTGCATCATGTTGTTTGAGTTTGCACGTGGTTGATTGTGTCCTTGTTGCTTGTTTGTCTTATTTGGGTAGAGCCGGGAGACGAGTTCGCTAACGAGGAGCCCGTTGAGTTTGCTTTCGAGGATCCAGTCAACTCTGACAACTTTGCAGGCAAGATAATCATACCCTCGAAATCACTACTATCTTTGCTTTGCTAGATGCTCGCTCTTTTGCTATGCCTATGCTACGATGCCTACCACTTTCTTATCATGCCTCCCAAATTTCTATGTCAAACCTCTAACCCACCATGTCCTAGCAAACCGTTGATTGGCTATGTTACCGCTTTGCTCAGCCCCTCTTATAGCGTTGCTAGTTGCAGGTGAAGATTGGAGACTGTTCCTTGTTGGAACATTATTTACTTGTTGGGATATCATTATATTGCCTTGTTATCTTAATGCATCTATATACTTGGTAAAGGGTGGAAGGCTCGGCCTCTCGCCTAGTGTTTTGTTCCACTCTTGCCGCCCTAGTTTCCGTCATATCGGTGTTATGTTCCCGGATTTTTGCGTTCCTTACGCGGTTGGGTGATAATGGGAACCCCTTAATAGTTCGCCTTGATTAAAGCTTTTCCAGCAATGCCCAACCTTGGTTTTACCATTTGCCACCTAGCCTCTTTTTCCCTTGGGTTCCGGAGACCGAGGGTCATCTTATTTTAAACCCCCCCGGGCCAGTGCTCCTCTGAGTGTTGGTCCAACTCGTCAGCCGCTGGTGGCCACCAGGGGCAACTCTGGGCTGGCCTACCGGAAGTTAAGACAATCCGAGTGTGCCCTGAGAACGAGATATGTGCAGCTCCTATCGGGATTTGTCGGCACATTCGGGCGGTGTTGCTGGATTTGTTTTAACTTGTCGAAGTGTCTTGTAGAACCGGGATACCGAGTCTGATCAGAATGTCTCGGGAGAAGGTCTATTCCTTCGTTGACCGTGAGAGCTTGTCATGGGCTAAGTTGGGACTCCCCTGCAGGGATTTGAACTTTCGAAAGCCGTGCCCGCGGTTATGGGCAGATGGGAATTTGTTAATGTCCGGTTGTAGATAACTTGAACCTTAACTTAATTAAAATGAATCAACAGTGTGAGTTACCGTGATGGTCTCTTCTCGGCGGAGTCCGGGAAGTGAACACGGTGTTGGAGTAATGCTTGACGCAGGATGTTCTCTAGTTACTCGTTCGCGCTTTGCCTCCTCTTCCCGCTCTCTTTTGCGAACAGGTTAGCCACCATATATGCTAGTCGCTTGCTGCAGCTTCACATATTTTACCTTGCCTTACCTATTAAGCTTAAATAGTCTTGATCGCGAGGGTGCGAGATTGCTGAGTCCCTGTGGCTCACAGATTACTTCCAAACCAGATGCAGGGCCTGATGATTCCGTTCCAGATGACGCGCTTGAGCTCAAGTGGGAGTTCGACGAGGACTCACGCCGATACTACGTGTCTTTCCCTGATGATCAGTAGTGGTGCCCAGTTGGGGTGATCGGGACCGTGTCGCTTGTTGGGTTATCTTTTATTTTGGCGTCGTAGTCGGGCCATGAGTGTTTGATTGATGTAATGCTATTTATGTACTTTAATTGACGTGGCGAGTGTAAGCCAACTATGTATCTCCCCTTTTATTATCTATATTACATGGGATGTTGTGAAGATTGCCTAACTTGCGACATTGCTTTCAATGCGGTTATGCCTCTAAGTCGTGACTCGACACGTGGGAGCTATAGCCGCATCGAGGGCGTTACATGTAGGTTGCGTTTAGCAGGAATATCCCTATTCATGTTTCCATGACGTCTCTGGTCGCTGTCGCCAGTCCGTCCAGTTCCTCCCCCATTGTTGCTACTGCTCAAAGATGGCCCCTGCGACCCTCCTTTGTATTACTATTTCTTCCAGGTGACGCACGAAGCCAGCCTCCCCACCGTGCTGAAGACTCTATCGGTGGAACACAGATGCCACCATCATGAACTAGCCTTCCACATTCAAAGCAAAAGTGGGGTATCTTTTCATAGTGAAAGTCAAACCACGTACGAGTTTTATCCTCCACTGATTTCCTAAGGTAAAAACCTCTAACCAAGGGTTCAAAAACTGAGATTTTGGCTCGAACTGGTTGTTCCCCCGGGCAAACCCATCTTTATCAACATCCACTTTCACAATTTCACAAAGCCATTTGCCAAGTGCTTTACCAAAGCTTTATGTCCTCTTGTCAGGTGGTAGATCATCTACTCGCACCCAGACATCCACTTTGTCAAAGATCATCTCTGATGGCCTTTTATTTTCTTCGTACTCCTTGAGAAGCAGTACACTGAAATCATATTGCCACGGCCCATTATTCATTGCATGTTTCTAGTCCCCCTCACTACCAAAGTGTACTTCAAGTACATTGGACGCTAAATCTTTGAATCTGGCCTCCTTGTGTAGTCCCCAAGCCCTCTGCATCGTTCTTTCCAGTGCACTCTTAATCATTGGCCTTGACGAACAGACCTTCCCTACAGCCGCCCATCTTGGGACCTTTGGTGTTGCCTGAACATGTTCATCAAAAACCAGGCCCTCGGCCTCCTTGTCCAACAGTACCATTCCACCCAATCTCGCTGAAAGACTCGACGTTGGATCCGGCGTCTTGCTCTCTACCGGGGATTTAGATGACTCCCGACTAGCTGATTCTCCAATCTTGCGGAGCGGTGTGGCTGCTGCTACCCCAATCCCTTCATCCGTTTTCTTACTGGTGGATCCCGATGCATCCGGCACCTTAGCCGGGGTCACCGAGCTCCGCTGGTTTCGCACTCCGGATCCGCCAGATGCAAGAGACGTCGCAGCACCCATCTTCTTCTGGCTCGCGCCCCCATCCCCGGTAGCCCTAGATGGAGGCACAGTCTTCTTTAGGTCCGCCGCCGCCGCCATTGGAGATGCCATCTTCTCCGAGATCTTCGTCGTCTTTCCCGTTGCTTTCTCCGCCATCAGCCCCGCCCCTGGCGAAGTAGACACACACCGGTCGGAGTCCAGGGTAGCGCCGTCGCCCCCTCTCCTCCACCGTAGCCGCTCTCATCCCCGCAGGTAAACCCTAACCCTAGCGCAGGCAGACAATCGCCTCCCTGTCGCCTTTGGGCGGCCAGGTTGAGGCGGCGGTAGAAGTGGAGTGGCTGGAAGAGACGTACCGGACGGGGCGTTGGGCTTCGGCAGTGGCTTCTTCTCATTTAAGAATCCCGTGAACCATGGCGCCTGATCTGCAAACCGGCCGGCCGGGACGCGCTCTGCTGGATCGAGGAGGTCATGGCGCTCGTAGGACACTATGTTGCGAAGAAGACGATCGAGTATTGTTACCGACGACATGCGATACAACGGGAAAACATGCGTCGTTAGCCGCCGAATTTTATGGGATTCGACCGTCTGCAGAATTACAGATGACCTCTTTCTCTCTCTTTTCTTTTTGATCCAACTCATCACAAATCCTAGGTGGCATGTGTTACAGACAGCTGAGTCAACACTGTTGTACATGCCCTAATAAAACCGAAACTTGTAATAATACAGTTTTGCTAAAGCACATCTAGATGTGCCATAAGTATTGCACATCTAAGTCATATGTCATTGATCTTACATTGAGATTCGTGTGAATATTTTCTTTCTCTTTTTTCTTTTTCTCTTTATGCTTGATTCACTCACTTAGATGTGCAATAAATAGAGCACATCTAGATGTGCCGACGCACCCAAATCTAGAGATCCAAAACTTGGTGGGATCAAGTAGGCGTACGAGTCGGAGATGGACTCGGTACTGTTGGATGCCGGTATATAAAACCGGAGGACGTGCGCAACTTGCGCCAAAATACTAACCGCACCGACCTCGCCCTAATAAAAGCCCAAGTCCTAGAGATCACGCCCTTGATCCTGGCCATGGCCATGTCTTGTTACCCACAACATCTGACCGAGCTGGTGTCCACGGAGATCCTCCTCCGGCTCCCCGTGAATTCGCTGCTGCGGTTCAGGTGTGTTTGCAAGGCATGGCGCGACACCATTGACAATGATTTCTTTGTCCGCGCACACCTCCGCCTCCGCGCCGCCCAGAACACGTTCACGCTCATCGCCCCACATGTTAAGGGGGATGGCGGGATCACCGCCGCCGGCTTGTATAGGTGGGAGCAGGGCGTCAAGGCCGACGGCGACGACAGGAATACCGCCGCCGCCGCTGGCCTGTACCCGTGGGAGCAGGACACCGCCACCCTCGTACACCCCATGGGCGCCGACTACTCCGTCCCGGGCACGACGAATGTTTCCCACGACCTTGCGCACTGTGACGGGCTGGTGCTGGTGCCTTCCGACGCCATGGTGCGTGTGCTCAACCCGGCCACAAGGCGTGTCCTCGTGCTTCCCTTGAGGCCTCCTCACGCTGTCATGTTTGGTTCAACCCCTTTTGGATTCCAGGGCCATCAGGCTTTCGGCCTCGGCCATGACCCTCGCTCCAAAGCTTACAAGGTTGCTCGCTTCTTCTACCGCTCCATGGAAGGGCCCGTGGACAACCCTAACCACTACACCCTCGGGATGGAGGTGCTCACCGTCGGAGCGGCGGACCAGCGTTGGCGAGAGACGGCAGCGCCTCCACCTTACCCTGTCTTGCCAGGCCGAACCGCCACCTTCTTCAAGGACTCGTTGCTTTGGACCGTCGAGGAGTTGCTACTCCGGGAAGCGCCGGGATTCATCCGCTTCAAGTTAGAAGACGAGTCGTTCGGTGTCCTGCCAGGGCCTCCTTGCAGCCCGAGCCTGGACTACGCGGCTGCGAGCTTAGCCGAGCTGCGTGGGGAGCTGTGCGTGTGCGTGCCTCGTCACGAGGCTGACTACGGCGACGGTTCGCACGAGACGTGGATCTGCCGCGACTTGGACGACGCGCCACAATGGGAGCCACGCCATGTCATCGAGATACACACTTTTCCACGACTCCGATGTCTACGTCCAATAGCTGCCTACACTGACGTGCTAGTGCTCCATGCCGAACCCTGCTATCTCTGCCGTGAAACTCAAGAACCTGGGAGGAGCAAGGAAGAAGAAAGGGCTCCGCTTCACATGCAGCTCCAGTTGAGGTATTACCACCCTGACACGGGCGTGTTTGTTGAATACCCAACGGTGACATGTGCCTTTCAAGTAATCTCATACGTTCCAAGTTTAGTTCCCGTCTAGAGTGCCTTTCCCACTTTTCTGTAGCTAGGTAAGGTTTTAATCTCCTTAATTAGTATCCGACAAATGAAGATACGTTGTAATTTCCTACTTGTGATCTCTCTTTCTTTGTTGATGAGTTCAAGTTTCTAAGGAAAGAGATTCTGCGACCATTTCTTTTTTTGCGAATCAATATATAACACTTTATTGATTAAGATCGATGGGGGATTACAGATAGCATCTCAAAGGGATTCACTCAGTAAATTGAGGGATACAAGCACAAGTGTGCTGAAATAGAAGAAGCATGAAGAGGAAGGATTGAGAGCCGGAGGTGGGAGAGAAAGCTGCCGTGCCGTTTCATCTTGAATTCTTGATCTAGCCGGATAATTGACGAAATCACTCTCTCCCTCACATGTGCCATGTTTAGTGAATGATTTCCGCCTGGACTGTCAAACACAACACAAGAACTTTAGAAAAGGAACAAAGAGCCCTGGCCCAACAGACCTAGGGGCACACCGGGTCCATCAGGAGCAATAACGCTGGTTATCCGGCCTCTAGCCGTTTCATAGCTTGCACGTAAGGATGTGTTTGGTTCCTGGGATAAGTTTGGGTGGTTGAGGGTATCCCCAATCACCTGGCTAGGGATAGCCTTTTTTTTTTTGTTTGGTTGGGTGGGATGGTTAGAGATAGCCATTTTAAGTGTTTGGTTTGAGGGACTGGGGGGATGGATACGTTGTGGTGATAACTGAAAAATTCCTGCAATGACCGTGCATTATTTTAATCGAATAATTCCATATCGAAGACACTAGTGCACAACCACAACGATCTTTGTATGAAGTACTAGTGATAGGTGAACTGATCAATCCGCGGTCTGCATCTTCGCCGATTCTCAGAACCTATCAGATGACAGAAAGAACATGTGCACATTCAGAGCAGAAAATGCAAATTGGTATACGAATGCCTCGTACAAATTGAGATTTACTAGTTGAACGCGTAGAAGAGCTTGAGCTCATCAACGATCTCCTACCCGGCTATAGTTGGTCTTTACACCAACTAGATGACCTGGTTGCGCCAATGGCGCAAAAAGCGAGTTAGAAGCGATGTTAGTAGTGAGTAGGATGACTTAAATTGACTTTCAGACGAAAAAAAGAATGTTTAGAAGAGGAGGTAAGCAATTTTGGATATGATGGTGGATACAATAATAGTGTTAAACTTGGATTTCAGAAAGTATTAATTTCCCTTTTAGGTCTTCTGGGATATTGATTGACGATCATATATAGGGCAATGTAAATGGGTTCCTTTGGTCACAGAAGCAGAAAGCTTTTCCCTAAATATATATAAAAAATGCATTAAACAACAGGGTTTAGATGCAGTTGGAATATATATATATTACACGGATCTAACAAAGCATCATGGTTTCCAAATTTATACATACCAGAGTAGTGCCAAAAGCAAACAAGGGAGTAGTGCTAAAAGCGAACAGGTTCTTAAGGTGAAGCTACACAGAGCTTCATAGGATATTTAGGTAGTTTAGTAGACTAAACATGATGAACAGAGAGTCCAGTGCCAAAAGCAAACAGGTTCTTAGGGTGAAGCTATACACAAAGAACTTCATAGGCTAATTACGTAGTTTAGTAGACTGAACACGATGCTCAGAGGGCGTGCACGGTGAGACGCAAGCGCTTGTAGTTGCGCTTGAAGGCGAAGACATATATTTATCTTTCCTTCATATTAGCTTGGGGAAGAAGCCTGCCCAGCCTCTGGTAATTGTTGCCCTGTTATCGACTCCTTTGATTAGATGGGCTTTGATGCAGGGATTTCCATCTCTAGATTTTATTGGCAAGTCATACAACGGCGGAGATATTTCTGGGTAAAACTGACCGAGAAATACTGCAAATGAAAGGTAACAATACTGAGAAAAGAAATATTGGAAATGAAAGGTAACACTGAGAAAAAAAACATTGGAAATGAAAGGTAACAACACTAAGAAGAATTGTATATATAATTGTAGGTGATGTGTATAGGGTCTTGGCATTCTTTGAGTGGCAAACATGTGAGCCTCTTCATGTATAGCCTCACTTTGTTTCCCCATCTGCAGTGACCATCAAAGCTTAGAAAGTACTTCCTCCGTTCGGAATTACTTGTCGCAGAAATGGATGTATCTAGACGTATTTTAGTTCTATATACGTCCATTTCCGAGACAAGTCATTCCGAACGGAGGGAGTAGATAGTGTCGGGTGCCCGTATTCAATGGTATATTAAATGGTTGGTGTAAGCATATGCATGTACTGGTATTAGTAGAGAAAACGAACACATTGTTTGATCGTACGGGTTCTGTAGGCCTTGTGTTCAGCCTTCTTCAGTTTTATGTATTTAGTTGTAGGTGTTGTATGATGATAATCATGAAGAGGGTTTGAAAGATTAGTATGAATAGGAAGGGAAATAAAATTAGGTATAATGGCATGACAATGGTAATGGTAGACGGTTTTGTACCATGCGATGTATGCTCCTTTTTTTCTTCTTGGCTTTCATGCAACGGTGCGAAGGTCCTACAGAGCTATAAACAGTAAGAGGTTTAAAAGATGAGTATAAGCAGTAGGTTTTAAAAAGTAAATCTGTCGTGGTGTGCTTACCAGCATCATACCGATGTTGATAACAGTTGGTCTGTAGGTTGCGTTGTTAGGCCGAGGAAGCGATTCGGAAGACCCGCTATCATCACCACTGCAAGTAACATTATAGTTTTTCTGCAAGGAAATGTCGCAGTTGTTATTCTGGTTAACTACGGCCTTTCTTAATGCTATGTAATAGTCCTTGACATAAAGACAACTCAAATCAAAAGAAAGCGGGGTAAATACTTTCAAAGCATCCACATGGTGTGCACAAGGACATCAATACAAAAAGTGATATAAAATATTAAGAAATTGTAGGTTCATTTATGTTATTCCAAGCCAAAATGTCCCAGCCAAAGAGTAGTTGTACCAGCAGAATAAACATACCAGGTTTTTTCTGGAACAAAGCAGTAAAGCGCCCATGGCCAGGAAGCCACAAGAACAAACGGCCGAACACAGTACCACTATTCGTACAGTAGCTATTGCTACAATAGAATGAGAAAATATTTCTTAATGTTCTTTCTTTCAATGAAAAACATGATGTTTGCAATAAGATGAAACGATGATAAATTAGTTGTAGCCCAATTGAGCATAGAGATTCATGCATTAGAGGATAGTGGGTTCAGAGATATTGTGTAGTTTCCAGACCAGCAGGCAGCTGACCACGTGTCCGGTTGTACCTCCTCGGTGAATCCAGGCATTGGGCAGGTTATCAATGGACGCCCTTGGCATATGCTGTTGGTGGCCTCGATCTCAAAAAGTCAAGTGCATTCACCTGTGTCTAGAGAGACACGACATTGCCAGGCAAATGCAACATCGTGTAGGAACCAAAGGGCATGACAGGGAAAGTTCAGCAGACCTCATGCTATAACGTCAGCTAAGCGACTTTCTACTGAGGAACAAAACTACAAAGTGGTGTTGTAACAACCTGGGTTCTAGTACTGTGGTCGAAATGAATCAGCAAGGGTCCAATCGGAAGCTAACATTCTTTATAAGTTCTGGTACTGACCACACAAAAAAAAACTGGAAATTTTACTTATGCGCAGTATAGTGCCTGGCCATCAGAATTACCGTAACCAAACATTATGCATATTGAAATAACTAAATTTAGTTTTTCATACAATCCATGAGATTATTCCATTCCGAAACAAGTGAAAATTTGCGAAACACCTCTTTTAGTGAAGAAGCACACTCAAAGTCACTATCCAACCATGATTACAAATAAATAAAATGAAAGGACAACTAACAAAAATGTTTGCAACAAAAATATTCCGTTAACATGGGTCATTAGTAAAGTACCGGGGTATCATGTATTCCTTGGCCTCTGCGACCATGAGCACCTGCTAAAGCAGAGTAGAGCATGTGCCAGATAGCTTAGTTTTCTGAGCACAAGAAAAGTAGTATGCCTTCTAGAAAGAAATAGTTTTAGCATAAATGGAGAATGAACAAGCAAGTTGCAAGATCACATTCTTCACATGGAGATTAAAGGTGCCAAAGAATGCATCTAATATTCATAGAGGACTAAGCTTTGCTAACAAATTCATTATGGAGAGTATTTTCATCTGAAATGTTCTACTATATATAGCTCAGTTTTTGGCAGATATAGCAGTGTCGTGGTATTACATGCAATCCACTGCAAAAAGGCTTCACTACTTTTCTACCAAGATTTTTCATGAAGTAATATGTATGTCCTTTTTAGATGGTACTGCTACATGTAGCATCATAATCTAATACTGAGTGGTTAACCTGCTTCCTTTCTCCAAATATACAATTGCACTATTAGTGGTAGCACTGCCTGATATATGTCACTTTTCTGTAACCCCTAAAGACTGAATCGATGATCAGTGCATAAAAATCTTGTTCTGAGCAATACAAAATCATGACTATGGTCTGTTCTGCATACATATATAGTGCATGCTACTGATACTTATCATAGTGGTTGTACGTATTTCTTTCAGGTAATTTTTTTTCTCTTACAACTGCATACACATACAGCGCATGCCACCGATATTTATTATAGTGGCTCTACCTATTTCTTTCAAGTAATTTGCTTGCCTTACTAAATCTACATATCCTCACAAAATTGCTCGAGTGCACTGAACCTGAATCTTACTAAATCTACATATACTGACAAAATTGCTCGAGTGCACTGAACCTGAGTCTTGCTAAATCTACATATCCTGACAAAATTGCTCGAGTCCACCGAGCATGGCAAATTGTATAAATAAAATAAGCAGTATAAGAAACCAAAACACAAAAGTAAAGCATGCAGGCAATACCTAGTTAGTCACCAGAATAAAACAATAAGTAATCAACAGAAACGAAAGAAGAAAAACTAAAAACACATGCATAGAACACTAACCTTAATAGCAAGACGGGGAACCACCAAGGTAACAGAGCGGCAGACGACAAAGAAAGTGAAGGGAACCACAACATGACCTGTAAAACAAAAGGAACCAGGGACCTACATGAGAGGCAGGTCCAAAGAGCAAGCACAAACCTCGGTAGGAAATACAGCAGCCGAGAAGCTGAGCAAAGGATACAAAAAACAAAAAGAACAAAGTCGTCATGCTTCAGATAAGCACATGGATGACGATATGAATAAACGGCCAAAAAAGGACCTACTGGACACTGAAATAACAGGCTCATTTTTTTTGGAGTGTCCACTAATCGGCATGTATTAATGAGCTACAAGAACCATTCTGTGGACATATAATAGGAAGTGGTGCTTCGCCGGATTCTAAAGAACACACACTAAAGCAACTGAAAGAGATGGCCCACTAAATTCCGAAGCACACGTATCAAAGCAGCAAACATTGGTCTGTGCACACGCAAGCGATAATGCCTATTACACTGGATTCTGCAGTGATGACCCACAAGTATAGGGGATCTATCGTAGTCGTTTCGATAAGTAAGAGTGTCGAACCCAACGAGGAGCAGAAGGAAATGATAAGCGGTTTTCAGTAAGATATTCTCTACAAGTACTGAGATAAGTGGTAACAGATAGTTTTGTGATAAGGTAAATTGTAACGAGCAACAAGTAACAAAAGTAAATAAAGTGCAGCAAGGTGGCCCAATCCTTTTTGTAGCAAAGGATAAGCCGGAAACAAACTCTTATATAAGGAAAAGCGCTCCCGAGGACACATGGGAATATCGTCAAGCTAGTTTTCATCACGTTTATATGATTCGCGTTCGGTACTTTGATAATTTGATATGTGGGTGGACCGGTGCTTGGGTGTTTCTTACTTGAACAAGCATCCCACTTATGATTAACATTAACCTCTATTGCAAGCATCCGCAACTACAACAAAAGTATTAAGGTAAACCTAACCATAGCATGAAACATGTGGATCCAAATCAGCCCCTTACGAAGCAACTCATAAACTAGTGTTTAAGCTTCTGTCACTCTAGCAACCCATCATCTACTTATTACTTCCCAATGCCTTCCTCTAGGCCCAAATAATGGTGAAGTGTTATGTAGTCGACGTTCACATAACACCACTAGAGGCTAGACAACATACATCTCATCAAAATATCGAACGAATACCAAATTCACATGACTACTAATAGCAAGACTTCTCCCTTGTCCTCAGGAACAAACGTAACTACTCACAAAGCATATTCATGTTCATAATCAGAGGGGGAATAATATGCATAAAGGATCTGAACATATGATCTTCCACCAAATAAACCAACTAGCATCAACTACAAGGAGTAATCAACACTACTAGCAACCTACTAGCACCAATCCCGGACTTGGAGACAAGAATTGGATACAAGAGATGAACTAGGGTTTGGAGATGAGATGGTGCTGGTGAAGATGTTGATGGAGATTGCCCTCTCCTGATGAGAGGAGCGTTGGTGATGACGATGGTGATGATTTCCCCCTCCCGGAGGGAAGTATCCCCGGCAGAACAGCTCTGCCGGAGCTCTAGATTGGTTCCGCCAAGGTTCTGCCTCGTGGCGGCGGAGTCTCGTCCCGAAAGGTTGCTTCTGATTTTTTTCTCATCGAAAGACTTCATATAGCAGAAGATGAGCGTCGGAGACCCACCAGGGGGCCCACGAGGTAGGGGGCGCGCCCTAAGGGGGGGGGGGCGCCCCCACCCTCGTGAGCAGGGTGTGGGCCCCCTGGCCTTCATCTTTGGCGAGGATTTTATTTATTTATTTTAAGATGTTCCATGGAGTTTCAGGGCTTTTGGAGTTGCGCAGAATAGGTCTCTAATATTTGCTCCTTTTCAGCCCAGAATTCCAGCTGCCGGCATTCTCCCTCCTTATGTAAACCTTGTAAAATAAGAGAGAATAGCCATAAGTATTGTGACATAACGTGAAATAACAGCCCATAATGCAATAAATATCGATATAAAAGCATGATGCAAAATGGACGTATCAACTCCCCCAAGCTTAGACCTCGCTTGTCCTCAAGAGAAAAGCCGATAACAATAAATATGTCCTCATGTTTAGAGGTAGAGGCGTCGACAAAAATAAAATACGGACATGAAGGCATCATGATTATTCTCATAACAGCAACTTATATAGATTTTGTCATATGATTACTTCTGTTCAAGTGATGATCTATTCACAATGCAAAAGTATGAATCAGAAACCTCATTGAGCACCAACAAACTATAACCTCAGTCATTGAAACAATTGCAATTTATCATAACATCGGAAAGAGTCTGTCGTGGAATTGTCACGGCAGATGTCCTAGAGAAAGGACTTAGTCGTGGAGCCATCGCGACGGGTTAGCTTGAAGGGGTTAAAGCAGACACAGGGACACAAGAGAGCTTATACTAGTTCGGCCCCTTCGATGAAGGTAAAAGCCTACGTCTAGTTGTGATGGAATTGATGGGGTTTCGATGACTAGGGAGAAAACAAGCTTCGCCTATGTCTCGAGTTGTTGTCTGTTGTCCTTGAACCGCCGCCATGTCGTCCCCTTATATACACGGGTGACTCCCGTTGGCTTACAGAGTCCCAATACCGGCTCATAGATGTGTCCGGTTTGGTCTCTACTTATTCCTAACTTACAATACAAGTTAACCTCTAACGCCGGTTTACGGCTACAGGCCTTGAACCGCCCATGGGCCTTGAGCCCTCATCTGTCTTCTTGGGCTTTAACATACTTAACTACTGACGAAGTTAACCCGGCCCAGGTAGGCCGGTTTACGCCCAGTAGTAATATCCCCAACATTAGGCCCCAGATTGATTTGAACGGGTTCATGTCAATCCTTTAACAAAAAGCTTCATATTCAACATCTTCTCATAAATTGGTAAACCGCCATGATGTCATCTTCTCTGATTGCTGTAAACCGGAGTGACGTCACCTGTCATAACGAAGCTATCCATTATGCTTCTTTGTTTAATAGATCTGCGGAAATCGAGGCGACAGCTCCGTTTCGTGGCCCCTTGATTGTCGCGCCTGACACATGTTCTTTCTCCTTATAAATAGGACCGAAGGGTCATTTCTTTTCTCCTTCCGTGCCTTCTTCGTCTTCCTCGCGTCGCCAGCCTCGGAGCTCCGCCGCCGCCGTCGACCACTGCCTCAACCTTGGCCGCTGCATCAACCTGAGCGCACCAGATCATCGCGGCAACCTTCCGCGTCTTCCTCAGCTCCGGTAAATCTTCCATCCTTTCCCCCGCAGATCTGACCTAGGGTTTCGCAGTTCTTCAGTGTTCATCGTCTGCCTCTTGCTCATATGATAGATCTTTAGATGGCTCCGCAAATCTTTATTCTGTGCAATGGTAGTTGTTTACTCTTCACCTTCACTTGCACATCTCAAAACCATAGATCTGTATGTACGTCTTGTTCATTGATTCGGTACTGCTCCTTTTGGACCTCTGAATATTTATCTTTTTTCTGAACTTGCTTCAGATCCATCGCTGTAGAGAAATTTTACGAAATCTGTTTCTATAAACTTACTCATCTGCTTCAATGTTTAAACCCGGCGGTTTAACCTTGTAGAAAAAAATTGCCAAACCGGTATATACCATTAGTCCCCTTGTTGAACCGCCAGATGTTGTTGCTTCATAAAACTCCGGTTCAGATAGATCTGTCTCCGGTTTAACATTGCACATACCAATGTACCTTGATCAAATGCATTTTTGAACCGGGATCTTCTACCTTGTAGATTCCATCATGGCCAAGCAAGTATATGAATGCAATTGGGTTCCTTCTCGCGTCACAGAGGCTCAGCTGGACGATCTAGTCCTGATCGGCGCTTTAGGAAGCAAAGATACCATCCATTGGAGGGTTCCTGGCAAAGAATGCCCTCCCACTCCTCAAGAAGGAGAGGTTGTTGTTTTCGTAGATCACTTAGCTCGGGGCTTTAAGCCACCCGGTTCTAAATTTTACCGAGATGTTTTGGCCGATTTCCAACTCCATCCACAAGACACTAGCCCCAATTCTGTTACAAATATGTGTCACTTCCAAGTGCTCTGTGAAGCGTTCTTTCAAGAGGAGCCCATAGTGGAATTGTTCCGAGACCTTTTCCATCTAAACCATCGTACTGAGTTTACTGACGGCTCCAATACGGAGTTGGGTGGCGTGGCGATCCAGAAAAGGAAAGAGGCCACATACCCTCACGCCAAACTGCACAGCCACCCCAAAGAGTGGAATCAGACATGGTTCTACTTCAAAGACACCTCCCCTTCTGGTGAGAATCCCTTGCTCGGCTTTCGTCCGGAGCGGCTCAACAATACACACCCTTTTCCGCAAAGATTGACTGCCCAGGAGAGAAGCAAATATGCTCCTCAACTGTCGAAGCTCAGAGCCTTTATGGCCAACGGTTTAACAGGGGTTGATCTCGCTCGCTGTTGGATATCATGGAGCATACTGCCCCTTAGTCAGCGCTCCGGTTTGATGTGCGAGTATACCGGCAGTGTTGATGACCTAGTGCGACATTCCAAAATCCAGCTCACCGATGAAGAAATCACAGAGGCTGTGAATAAGATGCTGAATGAACCGGAACATATCTGTGCTAAAAACGGTCTGCTTCCCTTCTATGCCACCAACAAACCGCCAGCTGTAAGCCCTTGATTTTTCCTTTTGCTGAATCTGTTATTGATATATCTGGTCATTGTTTAATATCAGTGTCTGTGTAATCAGGGCAATGATCCGTTTTGGAGCAAGAAATTGCCGCAAGAGAAACCGGAAAAACCAGATAAACCGGAAAGAGCAACCCGACAAAAGACTAAAGCTGTAAAGAAGACTGCCCACAGGAAAAGAACTACTGCGTCTTCCAATCCGGCCCCTGATGATGATGTGGATAATCCGGACCTTGAGGTAGAGCTTGACTCACTTGGCTTATTTTTCATGCATCTTATTGATGATGATATTTGTCAGGATGATGCCGAAGCCAGCCACGCTGATGCTGCAGAGGTAATTATTCTCTCTTCCGATTCAGAACCTTTGCCTTCGCTAAAAATCCGTCAGGCAAACCGGAAAGTTAAATTTTCTCATCCTCTTGCTTATTTGGATCCCAAATTTCTTATGAAGACCCAACAGCACGAAGCTCGTCGCACAACCCGGCATAGCGGCCAGGTAGTTACCTCCGCCGGTTTACCGAACAGTCCGGTTCGGAAATGCCGTTCACAGGTCTCTAATTTGCTTGTCAGTGATTTTCCTAAAGTGCGCTGCTTTCGTCAACCTCTTAATCCATCTGACTCCGATTACCAGGTTACTTCCCACTCATCTTCTGGCGAGTCATCGGCTACTCAGCTGCCACCGCTCAAAACGGTGCTTGGGTAAGCTATACTTATTATGATACTTGCAGCACATCGCCTTAGAACATATGCTGTATTTGATTTTGTTATTCTTTTCAGGGCCAAACCTAGGCCAAGCAAGAAGGCCCGCCTGGACAAAGCGGCCGAAGAAGATGCCGTTCTTGAGCCAGGCAAGACACCCGATCTTGAAGCGGCTATTCCTGAGGATATACCCAACGATCCACCGCAGCAAGACGACGATCTTATTGCTGAAGAGAGACCTACTGATACCTCAAGTCCTGTCAATCAGCCCACAGGTTCCATCCGGATTGAGAGATCCACCGGTCCAGCAAAACCTACCGACAAGCCAACAGCCCCAGTGCAAACCAGCGATACTCAGGAGGACGAGGTTGTCATTACTGGCACTGGCCATACTGAGCCAAGCAATCCTATTGCTTTGTCCAAACATTCTGCCAAGGAAGAATTTACTGCCTTTGGTAAAGGCAAGTGGAATGCTGATCTGGCAACTTATGCTGCTCTGAATGCCCAAGATATCCATTCCGGCTACCTGAACTGGCTGTATACCAGCCATGACTATGAAGCCAGTCTGGTTAATATGATGAAGGATAAATACGAGGTAACTTCCATATGCTCTTTCCTGCTTGTATGCTTCAATACTTGCTGACTCTCCTAGCCCCCAAGGGCCGGTTTGTAATCTTCTTTCAAACCGGGACTTATTAACATAAATCTTAATACTTTGAAATTCGCCGATGTAGCCCCCAAGGGCCGGTTCAACTTAGCGTAGTTAAACCGGTACTTTAAGTAATTGAGATTGCCGCATCAGAATATATATACGAGCAAATAGCCATTAGCCCCCAAGTGCCAAGTTGAATACTTGTATTGATCTTGGGACTTTGTAAGCAATTGAAAGATGAAGATCGAATATGCATTAGCCCCCAAGTGCTAAGTGCATAACTTGTTATGTGGTTGGTACTTCAATCCTTGTACTGTTTTGTTGAAGCATATATCTGTCTGCATGCAGGCGGAGCTGAAGACGAAAGAAAACCAAGTCACTGACCTCCAAGAAAACCTGAAAACCCAACAAGCTGAAACCTCCAAAGCAAAAGAGGAATTGGCCAGCGCTTTAAGCGCCATGGAACAGCTTAAGGAGAGCTTCAAGAAGAATCGGGCGGATTGGGCTACTGAAAAGCCCGCTTTAATCAAACGAGCAGAGGATGCCGAGGCTGCACTAAAACCAGTGGCGGATGAACTGACCAGCATAAAGCGGCACGTGCATGCCATGACTACTGCTATCTTTGGTAAGTCAGTTTGACTTCTGAATTGGCTCTGCCTTCTTACAGAGTTGCCGGTTTATTAACCCTTTATGGCATTTCAGGGACACGCATTGGTCACTTGGGGTCAGATGTACGGAAGAAACTGAAATCCGCCTATACATTGGTTGAACAATTGTATACTGGTGCCCAGCGGATCATCTGTACCGCATCCCATAACAAACCGGCGCCTACTTTGATTCAAGACACTCTGATGAAACTGTCGATGCTTCCTGCCCGAGTTGAAGAGCTGAAGAAATTTGCTGCTCGAACCGGTGCGATCAATGCCTTAATCCGGGCAAAAGCCTGGGTGCCGGAGTTCGATCCTATTGAAGCGGCTCAGGGCTATCCCAGCTTGAAGGAAGACGGGTCAAAATTTGGTGAAGTGGATTTGCGAGCAATAAACCGGGAGGTACATCCGCTAGCTTGTCAATTGGCTGAAGAAGCAGACTTGTCTCATTATCAAGCCCAATATGACAATCAGAACAAGCGAATAGCTGCACCAATCCATGAATCGGAAAATCTGATCCCTCCAATCCGTAAGCATACTTACGCTCCCGATATTGACCCGTCATTGTTGATCCATGATGAAGCTGTTTTTCAAGCATTAATGGGAATCAACTGGACAACTGTTGATTTCCAGCCACTGGGTAGAGAAACGAAGGCTGAAGCGGCGCAGGATGACCCACAACCATCAGGCCGGGCTAGTGACCAAGCTTGAACCGGAAGCCGGTTTTAAAACTACCTCTCCTTTGCGAAAAAACAATGATATTATTATGGGCACCGTGTTGCCTTGTAATAGGCTAGCTGATACTTTTGATGTTGATATGCCTTCGTGCATAATTTGTTCTTCCTGTGGTGATGAATTTTCCAAAGCACTTTCTGCAATAAGAAATTCCTCAAGTGCCACCGCGGTTGTACCGTCAGGCGGAATATGATGTTTGCATATATGAAGTCAAAACACCCAATTTTTTAAGTATATAACCAAATTTTTGAGATACATAATACCTGCCATCGTTGAGCATGAAGTTGGCTTGGCCAATCTTGAAGCGGAGTTTTGCAAACCCACACTGTTGGAGGAGATAACAACTCCTGTATATATATGACACTGGTTTACCATGTAAACCGTGCCGGGTTATAATAAACACCGTGTTACTCCATAAGAGGATGTTAACAACAAGGATCAAGCCGGGCAAATAGTCTTCGGATTGACGTGAACTGTGTTCCGTCAATTGATTGGTTGAAAACTTTGTCGGTTTAAAAAGAACGCAATAAAAAAGAAAAAAGTATCTTGCAAAGAAAAGTGCGAAGCAAAAGCAATGAGAAAACCGTTTGCAAAAAAGGTTTATTTGAGCTGATCAAATGGCGTTACCATGGCCGAACACGACCAAGCTCCCGTTAGGTGTAACTATGGTTCTAGTCAGCCAGGTCCCCAAATGAAACCGTGGCATTTATGCCGACCAAGTGGCATGGCGATGGTTAGGGTTCGACCAAGCCCCCAAGTGATTCTGTGGCCTTAGGCCGATCAAGAGGCATGAGTGGTTCAGACGTGACCAAGTCCCCAAGTGATCTGGTGGCTCTCACCTATCAAGAGGTATGGTATTGGTTCGGACACGACCAATCCTCCAAGTGATATAACACGATGCTTTTAGCAAAGCGAACTCAAGGGGTAAACCGGAAGCCGCTTTAGAACAACTCCGTGTAACCACACATGATGTAAAAGAATAGATACCCCGCTTTAGCTGAGGTTCCGGTTTATTATAGTTAATCATAATATATACATCATTGTAATATGTACATAAGTAGAACCAATGGCTCAGGTATAATAAGGCCGAAGATGAGCTATGTTCCACGGCCTGTTGGTCTCCTCCTCTGATGTACGTGAGTCCTTATGCTCTCGAATATCGATTAGATAGTATGACCCGTTGTGCAGATTCTTGCTGACCATGAAAGGCCCCTCCCAAGGTGGGGATAACTTATGCATATCAGTCTGATCTTGAATGAGCCGAAGCACCAAATCTCCTTCCTGGAAGGTTCTGGTTTTGACTCGGTGACTGTGATAACGACGAAGATCCTGTTGGTAAATTGCCGATCGGGCGGCTGCTATGTCACGCTCTTCATCCAACCGGTCCAAAGCATCTTGCCGTGCTATTTCGTTGTCCGCTTCAACATAAGCCGTCACACGAGGTGAATCATGACGGATATCACTGGGGAGAACTGCCTCCGCTCCGTAAACCATGAAGAACGGTGTGTATCCTGTTGACCTGTTGGGTGTTGTATTGATGCTCCATAACACAGATGATAATTCTTCTACCCAACAACCCGGCGTTCTCTGCAAAGGAACCATGAGCCGGGGCTTGATGCCTCTCAAGATCTCTTGATTAGATCTTTCTGCTTGACCATTAGACTGTGGGTGTGCCACTGATGAAACGTCGAGCCGGATGTGCTCTCGTTCGCAGAACTCCTTCATGGCACCTTTGGACAAATTGGTACCATTATCTGTGATGATACTGTGTGGAAAGCCAAACCGGAAAATTACTTTTTTAATGAACTGAACCGCCGTGGCCGCATCACACTTGCTAACAGGTTCTTCCTCCACCCACTCTGTAAACTTGTCAACCGCCACCAGGAGGTGGGTTTTCTTATCTTTGGACCTTTTGAAAGGCCCAACCATATCCAGCCCCCAAGTCGCAAACGGCCAAGTAATTGGAATCATTCTCAATTCTTGAGCTGGTACATGAGCACGTCTTGAGAACCTTTGGCAACCATCACATCATCTGACCAGATCCTCTGCATCAGCATGAGGAGTTAACCAATAGAAGCCATGGCGAAACGCTTTAGCCACCAGAGATTTTGAACCGGCGTGGTGACCACAATCTCCTGTGTGGATCTCACGCAAAATTTTACGGCCTTCTTCAGGAGACACACAGCGTTGAAATGCTCCCGACACACTGCAATGATGCAACTCGCCGTTGATAATAGTCATGGACTTGGATCGCCGGATTATCTGTCTGGCCAGAATCTCATCCTCTGGTAACTCGCCCTGGTTCTTGTACGCCAGATAGGGAAGCGTCCAATCCGGAATAACATGAAGAGCTGCCACCAATTGAGCTTCTGGATCAGGAATAGCCAAATCCGCTTCGCCAGGGATCTTGACCGACGGGTTGTGCAACACATCCAGAAAAACATTGGGCGGCACCGGTTTGAGCTGAGAGCCCAGCCGGCTTAAAGCGTCTGCCGCTTCATTTTTCCGCTGATCCACATGGTCCACTTGATAGCCTTTGAAATGACCTACAACAATATCCACTTCACGATGATATGCTGCCATGAGTGGATCCTTGGAGTCCCAAGTGCCAGACACTTGCTGAGCCACGAGGTCCGAGTCACCGATGCACTTAACTCGACATAGATTCATCTCCTTAGCCATCCGGAGACCATGGAGTAAGGCTTCATACTCAGCTGCATTTTTAGTACAAGGGAACATTAAGCGGAGAACATAACAAAACTTATCACCTCGTGGGGAAGTTAATACAACTCCAGCCCCCGAACCTTCCAATTGCCTGGATCCGTCAAAATGGATGGTCCAATATGTGTGATCCGGCTTTTCCTCAGGTGCTTGCATTTCCGTCCAGTCATTGATAAAATCAACCAGTGCTTGAGACTTAATCGCCGTCCGAGGCACATACTTCAAATCGTGCGGCCCAAGCTCTATAGCCCACTTGGCAATCCGGCCAGTTGCTTCCCGGTTCTGGATGATATCCCCCAAAGGAGCAGAACTGACCACCGTAATTGGATGCCCTTGGAAGTATTGTTTAAGCTTCCGGCTTGCCATAAAAACTCCATACACCAGCTTCTGCCAATGCGGATACCTTTGCTTGGACTCAATGAGCACCTCGCTGATATAATAGACCGGACGCTGAACCGGATGCTCCTTACCTGCCTCCTTTCGTTCCACCACAATAGCCACGCTGACCGCGCGAGCATTAGCAGCAACATATAGCAGTAACAGCTCCTTGTCAATGGGAGCGGCGAGCACAGGCGGATTGGCCAATTGCCGCTTTAAGTCCTCAAATGCTTCCTCAGCAGCAGAACTCCAGACAAACTGATCCGTCTTCTTCAACATCTGATACAAAGGGATTGCCTTCTCACCAAGACTACTGATAAACCGGGTTAACGCGGCAATCCGGCCTGCCAGGCGTTGAACATCATTGATACACTTCGGTTTAGCCAGGGAGGTGATGGCTGTGATCTTCTCCGGATTAGCCTCAATTCCCCTATTGGACACCAGGAAGCCTAATAACTTGCCCGCTGGTACACCAAAGACGCATTTATCCGGATTAAGCATCATCTTGTATGTCCTCAGGTTATCAAAGGTTTCCTTTAAATCATCAATCAGAGTCTCCTTCTCCCTGGATTTAACCACGATATCATCCACGTAGGCGTGTACATTACGGCCAATCTGTTTGTGTAGACAATTTTGCACACAACGATGATAAGTTGCCTGGGCACTCTTGAGCCCAAAGGGCATAGATACATAGCAGAAGGCTCCAAAGGGAGTTATGAATGCCGTTTTCTCCTGGTCCTTAACTGCCATTTTGATCTGATGATAGCCAGAATATGCATCCAAAAAACTTAAACGCTCACAACCCGCCGTAGCATCAATAATTTGATCAATACGGGGAGGGCAAAAGGATCTGCTGGACAAGCTTTATTAAGATCTGTGTAATCCACACACATGCGCCAGGTGCCGTTTTTCTTAAGGACCAGCACCGGATTGGCAAGCCACTCAGGGTGAAAAACTTCAACAATAAAACCAGCTGCTAAGAGCCTGGCTACCTCTTCTCCAATTGCCTTGCGTCTTTCTTCGTTAATCTGGCGGAGGAACTGTTTCAGCGGTTTGTATTTGGGATCCACATTAAGGGTGTGCTCAGTGAGTTGCCTCGGTACACCTGGCATGTCAGAGGGCTTCCATGCAAAAATGTCCCGATTTTCACGAATGAACTCGATGAGCGCGCTTTCCTATTTTAGATCCAAATTAGCACTGATGCTGAACTGCTTGGACGAATCGCCAGGTACAAAGTCAACAAGCTTAGTTTCTGCTGCCGATTTGAACTTCAGGGCCGGATCATGCTCCGTAGTTGGCTTTTTTAATGGAGTCATGTCCGCCGGATCAACATTGTCCTTATAATATTTTAGCTCCTCGGTAGCACAAACTGACTCTGCATAGGCCACATCACCTTCCTCGCACTCCAAAGCGATTTTGCGGCTTCCGTGAACCGTTATTGTCCCCTTGTGACCCGGCATCTTGAGCTGCAAATACACATAACAGGGCCGTGCCATAAACTTGGCGTAGGCCGGTCGCCCAAATAGGGTGTGATACGGACTTTGTATTTTCAGCACTTCAAACATCAATGTCTCCGACCTGGAATCATGATCATCCCCAAAGGCCACTTCCAGAGCTATCTTACCAACATGATATGCTGATTTGCCAGGTACTACACCGTGGAACACCGTATTAGACGGTTTAAGATTCTTATCTGTCAGCCCCATACGACGGAAGGTCTCATAGTACAAGATATTAATGCTGCTACCTCCATCCATGAGCACCTTGGTGAACTTATAACCTCCCACCTGAGGCGCCACCACCAGAGCCAACTAACCCGGATTATCGACCTAGGGAGGGTGATCCTCTCTGCTCCATATGATTGGCTGTTCAGACCAACGTAGATAACGGGGTATGGCTGGTTCAACAGAGTTGACCGTCCGCCTCTGAACCTTCCGGTCTCGTTTGTCCAAGCTAGTGGTGAAGACATGGTACTGCCCACTACTCAACTGCTTTGGGTTGCTCTGGTAACCTGACTGTTGCTGCTGTTGGTTGTAACCACCCTGGTTGTTCTGACTATTTTGACCATTATGTCCGCCCGGATTACCATTAAATCCTGAACCAGAACTTCCTCCACCGTAACCCGGCCCGGATCCTGAGCCACCGCCGGATTCGTGATCATACCGGAAATTATTAGAATTCTTGAACTCCTGCATAATAAAGCAATCCTTCCAAAGGTGGTTTGCTGGCGCCTCCTTCGTCTCATGTCTTGGACAGGGCTGGCTTAACAAATAGTTTAGGCGGTCTGGGTTAGGGTTGGGTGGCCCATTACGATTTTTCGGTTTACCCCTGCGTCGCTGGCCATTGTCCTGTGCGTTGGTATTAGCCACAAAGTCCATGCTACCATCCGCTTTACGCTTGCCTCCACCACCATTGCCTACCCAGTGATGCTGCTGACCTTTGGAGTTGCTGTTCCTCTTTCCCTTCCCTGTCTTGTCATCATCAGATTCGGGATCCTTGGTACTATCAGAATCAGCATATTTCACCAAAGCGGCAATGAGGGTCCCCATGTCAGTGCAATGACGCTTCATCCGTCCCAACTTTAGCTTCAGGGGCCCAAACCGGCAGTTGCCTTCTAGGGTTAATACGGCGGTGTCAGCGTTGATGCGGTCTGAGGAGTGCAACACTTGTGAAACCCGGCGCACCCAATGAGTTGTTGATTCTCCTTCCTCCTGGACGCATGCAGCTAAATCCACTATCTACATAAGCTGTTTACATGTATCCTTGAAATTGCTGATAAACCGGGCTCGTAATTGGGCCCATGAACTGATAGAATTAGCCGGCAAGCTTTTTAACCAAGTACGGGCCGTTCCTTCAAGCATCATGGTGAAGTATTTCGCACACGCCGCGTCATCCACATCCAGCATCTCCATGGCCATCTCATAGCTCTCCACCCATGTCTCTAGAGGCTGATCCACCGTGTAGTTTGGTACCTTGCGCAGACCCTTGAAATCCTTGGGCAGGCGTACATTGCGTAACGCGGGGATAAGGCAAGTCACCCCCAAAGAACTAGAAGTAACACCAGGTTCGATCGAGACGGTTGGACAAACCGGCGTGAGCTGCCGAGCCTGATGCTGCGCGGCTAACTCGGCCTCCCTGCGCGCTCGGGCCCGGTTCACCACCTCCTGAGTGTTATCAGCACCACCCGTCGGGTTGTCGCCACGGGGTGCTCCACGTCGTTCGTTACTTGATACCGCCGGTTCATCCATATGTCTGCTATAGCTCCGGCTTGGATGGGGGGTCGAGTGGATCCGGTCGCGGCTGTACGAGTACGCTTCCTATTGGACCAAAGCTGTCCTCAGAAGCTCCTTGACCCGTCGCGTCTCTACTTGCGGCGAATCACCTTCAATTGGAATAGCCTCCAGCCGTGCAGCAGCGGCAACGAGATTGTCCATCGGGTTGGAGTAGTGACCCGGAGGTGTTAAAACAGCCTGATGTATAACGGTGTTTTGACGAGGCGGGTCCATCTGATGAGGCTGAACCGGTGCGCCGGTCCCGGGAGCTTCCGCCCGGTTTCCCTCCAGCGGATTGCCGGTTCCTGCTCCTGGAGTATTAAAAAGGTCTCTGGCCTCAAAAACCGGAGGCAAACGGGATCGGTACTTCCTCCTCATGACTTCCTGTGACGCACTCTGGTCCAACATGAGCCTGTAGGCTTGTGCGTCTAAAGCGGCCCACTCCGCGGCCATCCTGGTGTCCTCAGCTGCCAGATCTGCCTTGGCCTGGGTGATCTGTTCCTTCACTTTTGCAATCTCGGCGTTGTGAACACCCTGATCCGCCGGATTAGCCTCCGCCATAAGCGCAACCAATGCATCAAACAGCTCTGATAGAACTTGAGCCGGCGGGCGCACAGGGCCTCCTGCCCCGGCAGCCGTCGCCGCTGCTGAACCGAAGGTGGTTACCGCAGCAGTCGAAGAATGAAGCGCCGCTTGTGTACTAGTCATGAATATTCCAACCCGGTTGGGCAGATCAGAGGGGTCCGGAATGCTGTCGCCATCGGAACAGCCCCCAATCCGGCCGTCTTGTAGCTGATAAAGATATTCGGTTTCTCCGGTCGATGACTCGTCATCGAAACAAACGACGAAATCGCCGTGAGATTCCGATCCATCCTCATAACTTCCTCCATGGATGACTCCCACGAAGGCACGCTTCATGGCCGGTTTAACCTGGGCGGATCGCGCACGCTGAGCCGTCTCGACGAGATCGGTGCAGATGTCCGGCTCAGGGCCCGGTTCATCGATCTTGCCAATGAAAACATGAATGCCACCAAAGGGGACCCGGTACCCGTACTCAATTGAGCCGGCCTCGGGGCCCCAGCCTGCGTCGTCGATGTAGAGCTTGCCGCAACGAATCTTAGTCATACGGCCTACGGCGTAGCCCTCGAGTCCTTCAAAGAGGCCCTCCAAGAACCGGAAACCATCGTGCGATAGCCCCACGGTGGGCGCCAACTGTCGTGGAATTGTCACGGCAGATGTCCTAGAGAAAGGACTTAGTCGTGGAGCCATCGCGACGGGTTAGCTTGAAGGGGTTAAAGCGGAAACAGGGACGCAAGAGAGCTTATACTAGTTCGGCCCCTTCGATGAAGGTAAAAGCCTACGTCTAGTTGTGATGGAATTGATGGGGTTTCGATGACTAGGGAGCAAACAAGCTTCGCCTATGTCTCGAGTTGTTGTCTGTTGTCCTTGAACCGCCGCCGGGTCGTCCCCTTATATACACGGGTGACTCCCGTCGGCTTATAGAGTCCCAATACCGGCTCATAGATGTGTCCGGTTTGGTCTCTACTTATTTCTAACTTACAATACAAGTTAACCTCTAACGCCGGTTTACGGCTACAGGCCTTGAACCGCCCATGGGCCTTGAGCCCTCATCTGTCTTCTTGGGCTTTAACATACTTAACTACTGACGAAGTTAACCGACCCAGGTAGGCCGGTTTATGCCCAGTAGTAATATCCCCAACAGAGTCTATGTCAGAGCTAAAAAGCAAGTCCACATACTCAGCTATCATCTAGTCCTTCATAAGTGCTAACACTCACGCAATACTTGTGGTTACGGAGTTTTAATCGGACACAGAGAAAGATAGGGGCTTATAGTTTTGCCCCACAACCTTTTACCTCAAGGGTAATGTCAACAATAATAATTCATGCTCCCCTACATCCAATTAGATATATATATCATGTTCTTTCCAACATGCTGGGCTTGCCAAAGGATAAAATGGATAAGGAAAGGTGAAGATCACCGTGACTCTTGCATAAGGTAGAGGATAATAATAAAAGATAGGCCCTTCGCAGAGGGAAGCATAGGTTGCCATGCGCTTTTGTGGTTGGATGCATAAAATCTCAATGCGAAAGAACATCACTTTATATTGCCCCTTGTGATGTGAACCTTTATTATGCAGTCCGTCGCTTTTATTACTTCCACATCACAAGATCGTATAAAGCTTATTTCTCCCACACCAATCAATCATACATATTTAGAGCAATTTTAATTGCTTTGCACCGATGACAACTTACTTGAAGGATCTTACTCAATCCATAGGTAGATATGGTGGACTCTCATGGCAAAACTGGTTTAAGGGTTATTTGGAAGCACAAGTAGTATCTCTACTTGGTGCTGAGAATTTGGCTAGCATGAGGGGGAAAGAAAAGCTCAACATGTTAGAGGATCCATGACAACATACTTTATCTCATATATAAGAAAACATAACTCATTATGTTGTCTTCCTTGTCCAACATCAACTCTTTAGCATGTCATATTTTAATGAGTGCTCCCAATCATAAAAGATGTCAATGATAATGTATCTATATGTGAAACCTCTCTTTCCTTATTACTTCCTTTTAATTGCAACGATGACCAAAGCTATGTCTGCCAACTCCCAACAACTTTTAATCATCATACTCTTTCTATGTGAAGTCATTACTCTTAATAAGATCAACATGAACTCTTTGTTTCTTTTTATTCTTTTTCTTCTTTTCTTTTTATCCACTCAAGATCATGGAAAAATAATCAAGCCCTTGACTCAACACTAATCTTTATTATATATAGCTCACAGACTCGATTACATAGAGAGATCATAAGGCAAAACTCAAAACTAGATCATGCCATAAACTTTATTCTACTAGATCAAGATACTACTAATAGGATCGAACTAAGAAAAACGGTAAAGATAGGAGTTGTGATTGTGATACGATACCGGGGCACCTCCCCCAAGCTTGGCAGTTGCCAAGGGGAGTGCCCATACCCATGTGATTATGTCTCCTTCTTTGTTGTTGGAGAAGGTGAATGTGTTGTTGATGGTGCGGGCTTGCCCTTCTCTTTCTCCAACTTGCGTCAAAGGGTGAAATTATCGATCCTCAACTCATCATTCTCTATCTCAAGCTTTATTATCCTTTTTCATAATGCCTCTTTGCTTTCTTGCTTGAAACGAGGGGGAACTGGTTCATCTTCATCTTCCTCATCGGGGTACCATATATATGGATAGGTATCCTTGAATATGTTTTTATCGAAAGGCCAGTAAGAAACTGGGCAATCCTCCTCTGAATCTTAAGACGACATGTTGATTTAATCTGCAGCAGCACAACTCGAAACAAAAACAGAGGATATTTGCGTGATACAGGAGTCAAAACCTTCGGGAGAATATATAGTGAATTTTTACCGACCAAAATACATATCGTGGAAGAAAACGGAGTCCGGAGGGCACACGAGGTGCTCACGAGGTAGGGGGGTGCGCCCAGGGGGGTAGGGCGCGCCCACCACCCTCGTGTCCTTCCCGGACTGCTACTTATTTTTCTATTTTTCTAAATATTACAAAACAGAGAAATATTGCCTTAAAATTTTTTTTGGAGTCGGTTTACTTACCGTATCACATACCTATTCCTTTTTGGAGTTTGAAACGGTCTGGAAAGTGTCTCTTATGTATTCCTCCGGGGTTACGGTTTCAATAATATTGGTTTCAGCATTTATAGGATTACCTGAGACATAATGTTTAATTCTTTGACCGTTTACCACCTTCGGGTTTGTACCTTCGAAGTTGTTGATCTTTATAGCACCGGAACGATAGACCTCCTCGATAACGTAGGGGCCTTCCCATTTAGAGAGAAGTTTTCCTGCAAAAAATCTTAAACGAGAGTTTTATAGCAATACATAATCACCTACATTAAACTCACGCTTTTGTATCCTTTTATCATGCCATCTTTTAACCTTTTCTTTAAACAACCTGGCATTTTTATATGCTTGGGTTCTCCATTCATCAAGTGAGCTAATATCAAATAACCTCTTCTCACCGGCAAGTTTGAAATCATAGTTGAGCTCTTTAATAGCCCAATATGCCTTATGTTCTAGTTCGAGAGGTAAGTGACATGCTTTTCCATAAACCATTTTATACGGAGGCATACCCATAGGATTTTTGTATGTAGTTCTATAAGCCCATAATGCATCATCAAGTTTCTTGGACCAATTCTTTCTAGACCTATTAACAGTCTTTTGTAAAATTAATTTGAGCTCTCTATTTCTCAATTCTACTTGACCACTAGACTATTAGTGATAAGGAGATGCAATTCTATGATTAACATCATACTTAGCATGCATTTTACGGAAAGCACCATGAATAAAGTGTGAACCACCATCAGTCATTAAATATCTAGGGACTCCAAACCTCGGAAAAATAACTTCCTTAAGCATTTTAATAGAAGTGTTATGATCATCACTACTAGTTGGAATAGCTTCTACCCACTTAGTAACATAATCAACAGTAACTAGAATATGTGTATATCCATTAGAGGCAGGAAAATGTCCCATATAATCAAAGCCCCAAACATCAAATGGTTCAATTACAAGTGAATAATTCATAGGCATTTCTTGACGTCTACTAATATTACCAATTCTTTGACATTCATCGCATGACAAGACAAACTTACGGGCATCCTTGAAGAGAGTAGGCCAATAAAAACCGGATTGCAATACCTTATGTGCAGTTCTATCTCCAGCGTGGTGTCCTCCATAAGCTTCAGAGTGACACTTGCGTAGGATTTGTTCCTGCTCATGCTCTGGTACACAACGTCTAATAACACCATCTACTCCTTCTTTATAAAGATGTGGGTCATCCCAAAAGTAATGTCTTAAAACATAGAAAAACTTTTTCTTTTGCTGGTATGTGAAGCTAGGTGGTATAAACTTAACAACAATATAATTAGCATAATCATCATACCAAGGAGTACTACGTGAAGTACTTATAACATTTAATTGTTCATCAGGAAAGCTATCATCAATAGGTGGTGGGTCATCAAGAACATTTTCTAACCTAGACAAGTTGTCTGCAACGGGGTTCTCAGCTCCCTTTCTATCAACAATATGCAAATCAAATTCTTGTAGCAAGAGAACCCATCTAATAAGTCTAGGTTTAGCATCTTTCTTTTCCATAAGATATTTAATAGCAGCATGATTAGTGTGAATAGTTACTTTAGAATCAACAATATAAGGTCTGAACTTATCACACGCAAATACAACTGCTAACAGTTCCTTTTTAGTAGTAGCATAATTTCTTTGAGCATTGTCTAGAGTCTTACTAGCATAATGGATAACATTTAATTTCTTATCAACTCTTTGCCCTAGAACAGCACCTACAGCATAATCACTAGCATCACACATAATTTCAAAGGGTAAATTCCAATCGGGTGGCTGAACAACAGGTGCAGAGACTAATGCTTTCTTAAGTATTTCAAATGCTTCTACACAATCATCATCAAAGACAAATGGTATATCTTTTTGCAATAAATTAGTCAGAGGCCGAGAAATTTTTGAGAAGTCCTTAATGAACCTCTTATAAAATCTGGCGTGACCAAGGAAACTTTTTATACCTTTGATGTCCTTGGGACATGGCATCTTTTCAATAGCATCAACCTTGGCTTTATCAACTTCAATACCTCTTTCAGAAACTTTATGCCCCAAGACAATACCTTCATTAACCATAAAGTGGCACTTTTCCCAATTCAAGACAAGATTAGTTTCTTCACATCTCTGCAAAACTCGATCAAGATTGCTCAAGCAATCATCAAAAGAGGAACCATAGACGGAAAAGTCATCCATGAAAACCTCACAAATCTTTTCACAAAAGTCAGAGAATATAGCCATCATGCATCTTTGAAAGGTAGTAGGTGCATTACATAAACCAAAAGGCATACGTCTATAAGAAAAAGTACCAAAAGGGCATGTAAAAGTAGTCTTTGATTGATCTTTAGCCGACACAGGTATTTGAGAGAAACCAGAATAACCATCTAGAAAGCAGTAATGTGTATGTTTGCATAATCTTTCTAGCATTTGATCAATAAAAGTTAAGGGGTAATGATCTTTCTTAGTAGCTTTATTTAATTTGCGGAAACCGATTACCATCCTATAACCTATGATAATTCTTTGCGGGATCAATTCATCCTTATCATTAGGAACAACAGTAATACCTCCTTTCTTAGGGACACAATGGACATGACTTACCCACTGGCTATCAGGAACGGGATAAATTATACCTGCCTCCAGAAGCTTTAATATTTCTTTTCTTACCACTTCTTTCATTTTAGGATTCAGACGTCATTGAGGATCACGAACTGGTTTGGTGTCCGCCTCCAAATTTATTTTATGTTGACATAGAGTGGGACTAATACCCTTAAGATCATCAAGAGTATATCCAATAGCAGCACGGTGCTTCTTCAGAGTTTTCAATAATGTTTCTTCTTCATGCTCTGAAAGGTTAGCACTAATAATAACAGGATATATCTTCTTTTCATCAAGATAAGCATATTTAAGATTATCAGGCAACGGTTTAAGCTCAAACACGGGATCACCCTTAGGTGGAGGAGGATCCCCTAAAATTTCAACAGGCAAATTGTGTTGCAGAATAGGTTCCTGTTTAAAGAATACTTCATCTATTTCCCTTCTTTCATTCATGAACATATCATTTTCATGGTCTAGCAAATAGTGTTCTAAAGGATCACTAGGAGGTACGGCAATAGAAGCAAGACCAATAATTTCATCCTTACTAGCCAATTCTTCCTCACGATGTTGTTTACTAAATTTGGAGAAATTAAACTCATGAATCATATCATCCAAGCCAATAGTAACAACATTCTTTTCGCAATCTATCCTAGCATTAACAGTGTTCAAGAAGGGTCTACCAAATATAATGGGACAAAAGCTATCTTGTGGAGAACTGAGAACAAGAAAATCAGCAGGATATTTAGTTTTCCCACACAAGACTTCAACATCTCTAACAATCCCAATTGGTGAAATAGTATCTCTATTAGCAAGTTTGATTGTGACATCAATACCTTCTAACTCAGCAGGTGCAATTTCATGCTTAATTTCTTCGTACAAAGCATGCGGTATAACACTAGCACTAGCACCCATATCACATAAGCCATGATAACAATGATCTCCTATTTTAACAGAAATAACAGGCACGCCTACCACAGGTCTATGTTTATCTTTAGCACACAGTTTAGCGATTCTAGCAGTTTCACCGTTGAATTGAATAACATGCCCATCAATATTATCAGACAAGAGATCTTTAACAATAGCAATATTAGGTTCTACTTTAACTTGCTCAGGAGGAGTATAAGTTCTAATATTGCTTTTACGAACAACAGTTGAAGCTTTAGCATGATCCTTTATTCTAACAGGGAAAGGTGGTTTCTCAACATAAGAAGTAGGAACAATAGGATCATTATAAGTGACAGTCTTTTCTTCAACTTTAATAGGTGCAGCTACTTTTACTTCTATGGGAGGATGATATTTAAACCACTTCTCCTTAGGGAGATCAACATAAGTAGCAAAATATTCACAGAAAGAAGCTACTATCTCAGAGTCAAGTCCATATTTAGTGCTAAACTTACGGAAAATATCGGTATCCATAAAAAATTTGACACAATCAAACTTAGGTGTCATACCTGACTCCTTACCTTCGTCGAGGTCCCAATCTTTAGAGTTGCATTTAATTCTATCCAATAAGTCCCATTTGAATTCAATAGTCTTCATCATAAAAGAGCCAGCACAAGAAGTATCGAGCATGGTGCGATTGTTTTCAGAAAGCCGAGCATACAAATTTTGAATAATTGTTTCCCTTGGAAACCCATGATTGGGGCATGAATATAACATCGATTCAAGCCTCCCCCAAGCTTGAGCGTTGCTTTCTCCTACGCGAGGCCAAAAATTATATATATAATTGCGATCACGATGAACAAGATGCATAGGGTAATACTTTTGATGAAATTCCAATTTCAATCTTCTATAGTTCCATGATCTCGTATCATCACATAGCCTATACCATGTCAATGCGTCTCCCTTCAAAGATAAAGGGAAGACCTTCTTCTTAGCAACATCATCGGGTATACCTGCAAGCTTAAATAATCCACAAACTTCATCCACATATATTAAATGCTCATCAGGATGCTTTGTTCCATCTCCTGTAAAAGGATTAGCTAGCTGTTTTTCCATCATACCCGAAGGAAATTCAAAAGGAGTTTCATTTTCAATAGGTTCAGTAGGTTGAGGAGCAACTCTTTGCTCTACTGGACGGGGTGAAGATACCCCGAACAAGCTCCTCAGAGGATTACTTTCCATAGTAACAAGTGACAGTAAATTTCAGCACACTATATACATTTTTCCTTACCAAATTCCACCTACTAAAGGCGCTTCACTCCCCGGCAACGGCGCCAGAAAAGAGTCTTGATGACCCACAAGTATAGGGGATCTATCGCAGTCCTTTTGATAAGAAAGAGTATCGAACCCAACGAGGAGCAGAAGGAAATGATAAGCGGTTTTTTGCAAGGTATTCTCTGCAAGTACTGAAATATAAGTGGTAACAGATAGTTTTGTGATAAGGTAAATTGTAACGAGCAACAAGTAACAAAAGTAAATAAAGTGCAGCAAGGTGGCCCATACCTTTTTGTAGCAAAGGACAACTAGAACAAACTCTTATAATAGGAAAAGCGTCCCGAGGACACATGGGAATATCGTCAAGCTAGTTTTCATCACGTTCATATGATTCGCGTTCGGTACTTTGATAATTTGACATGTGGGTGGACCGGTGCTTGGGTGCTGTTCTTACTTGAACAGAATCCCACTTATGATTAACCTCTATTGCAAGCATCCGCAACTACAACAAAAGTATTAAGGTAAACCTAACCATAGCATGAAACATATGGATCCAAATCAGCCCCTTACGAAGCAACGCATAAACTAGGGTTTAAGCTTCTGTCACTCTAGCAACCCATCATCTACTTATTACTTCCCAATGCCTTCCTCTAGGCCCAAATAATGGTGAAGTGTTATGTAGTCGACGTTCACATAACACCACTAGAGGCTAGACAACATACATCTCATCAAAATATCAAACGAATACCAAATTCACATAACTACTAATAGCAAGACTTCTCCCTTGTCCTTAGGAACAAACGTAATTACTCACAAAGCATATTCATGTTCATAATCAGAGGGGTAATAGTATGCATATAGGATCTAAACATATGATCTTCCACCAAATAAACCAACTAGCATCAACTACAAGGAGTAATCAACACTACTAGCAACCTACTAGCACCAATCCCGGACTTTGAGACAAGAATTGGATACAAGAGATGAACTAGGGTTTGGAGCTGAGATGGTGCTAGCGAAGATGTTGATGGAGAAGATTGCCCTCTCCTGATGAGAGGAGCGTTGGTTGTGACGATGGTGATGATTTCCCCCTCCCGGAGGGAAGTATCCCCGGCAGAACAGCTCTGCCGGAGCTCTAGATTGGTTCCGCCAAGGTTCTGCCTTGTGGCGGTGGAGTCTTGTCCCGAAAGGTTGCTTCTGATTTTTTTTCTCATCGAAAGACTTCATATAGTAGAAGATGAGCGTCGGAGACCCACTAGGGGGCCCACAAGGTAGGGGGGTGCGCCCTAAGGGGGAGGGGGGAGCCCCCACCCTCGTGAGCAGGGTGTGGGCCCCCTGGCCTTCATCTTTGGCGAGGATTTTTCTTTATTTATTTTAAGATGTTCCGTGGAGTTTCAGGACTTTTGGAGTTGCGCAGAATAAGTCTCTAATATTTTCTCCTTTTCCAGCCCAGAATTCCAGCTGCTGGCATTCTCCCTCCTTATGTAAACCTTGTAAAATAAAAGAGAATAGCCATAAGTATTGTGACATAACGTGAAATAACAGCCCATAATGCAATAAATATCGATATAAAAGCATGATGCAAAATGGACGTATCATGCAGCAAGCATCATTTGCAAGACAGGAACAAAAATTGGGCACATCCTAGTTGTAAGGATATGCCCGGAAAGACGGCCTAATGCACAATGCAACCATGGATCAAGTAACTTTCATATGTCAAGAGCTCCAACCATGAATCAATTAACTTTCATGTGCCAATGAGCAACAAGAGTAAATCCGTACAAGTGCAAACATCAGGATGTGGCCTGGTAGATCACAAAGTACATATATATATAAGTAGCAGCAACTGGATTGGGCTTACACAAACAAGGAGCAACAAACATCAAGGATTGTAGAAGAACGGTCAAAAGCTATAACTTGCCCATGCAAGACAAGGTACTGAAAATCGAGTAAACTGCACAAGCATGGACCTGAACCTAAATGAATATACGCCTCCGAAAGCAGCAAGCAGGAACAAAAGAACCGAAGCAATCATAAGAAAGAAAGGATGTGTTTCTTTTCAACAAGATCGGAAGGATAACCCCACAAGCAGCAGGATAGGCACACACAACTAATAAAGCAAGCCAAGGAAAGCACGACTAACCTTGCTAGCCAACAACACAGACGGTCAGCGAACAAGCAAAGGACCTGGATAGGTAACGAAACGAGAAACAAAGCCATGTCAGTTCCCGTGCATTTGTCAAACAGGACACGAGCAAGGAAGAAATCACCTTCTCGATCAGCAAGGCGAAGGACGAACAACAAAGAGACTGACCCTGCACAAACAACGGAAGGAGGAGACTACCAATTCAACTAACATCGACCACTCTTGCTCTCCAATTGGACTATCTGGCACTAGTGTTTAGACACCGAAGTTCAACATGCCGAGAAAAGTCTCGTGGCACTCCATCTGCAGAAAATTCGACACAAGTTTCATATAGCACCACATCATATAGCCTACCTAGCAGAATCAATATCAAAGGAAAATCTTTATATAAGTAGCAGTAGCAACATCAGTAGCTGGCATGAGGTATGGGATAACTGGCATCTCCTGTCAGGTGGGCCAGCCTGCTGGGCTAGCACAGCTGGGCCACCAGGTGAGCCCAGGTAAGGGTTTTTCCTTTTTTTGTTTTCTTTTCTATTTTTGACATTAGTTTGATTTAGTTTTAGGCACTAAATCATTTTCTTTTCTTCTGATAATTATTGTAGGGACTATTTGGATTATTCCAGAGCCCCTCACATTTACCCAGAATTATTGGACATATATAAAATATATAACATATATATCCAATGCAAATAATTATTGCATTAGTTCCAACTGCCCCAAATGAATATTTATGAGCTCCTAAAAATACAGGTTTAAATTTTACCTCTGACCAATATTTTCAGAGAGGAACATGAACATTTTCTTGGACCCATTTGGAGCAATTTTTATCTTGGTCATTTCTAGAAATGATTTCTGAGGCTTTCACATGTCCCCATTTCAAGTTTCCGTGAAAAGTAAACATGATGCAACACCAGATGCTAGTACCAGGCATTGTCAGAACTAGGGATGTGACAACTCACCCCTACTAAACAAGAATCTCGTCCCGAGATTCAAGTCATGAGGTAAGAAGACAGAGGTACACAAGCTAATACAATCTTCACGATCCAGATGTCTTTCTCGAGGATGTTGATTCATTGCATCACCTTGATCTTGATGTCTTGCCTTGAGAACTACATCCAACATGACAACGAGAAGAAAGGAAGAATTTTAGAAGAATCGATCTTCTTGAGGTTCGAGCAACTTAGGATCATCTTAATGATCAAAAGATCAACTCACATAATTATACGTAGAAACATCTCTGGAGCTGAGAGGAAAAACATGCATCAGGAGGGACAGAAAAAACAACTTGACGAGGGTTTCAATGTAGCGAGAAAACAATTACCATGATCCCATAATGGGGCACCTTGGGAGAGGTGACTCGTAAAATATTCCCTTAAGTGGCAAAAAGAATTACTTTTGATGCATATATCATTGAAACTCTCTATACCAGCCTATGGAAAATCACAAACGATCATTTGAAGGAATTCTAAAGAATGGCATACTCAGCTTGGAAAGGAAACTAGAGTTATAAGACAACTCGGCAAACGGAAGGCACATTCCATTTGATACTGAGGAAGTAACCTAGTGTCTGAGCGTGCTCTCAAGAACTTGAGCATTTCCATATTCATCAAGGTTTTACCAACATCCGTGGCAAGGATCCTGGCAACACGACATACTACCATGATGACTAGTGAGGGATGATGCGGGTACAAAGGAAGATAACACCTTCTCAGACTTCCCTTAGCGAGGCTAAGGAAACAGAATCTGGATGATCGACCAAGAGACATTTAGCACTCTGCTTCTAATGTTCTCCTTGATGTGCTAGTGTAACCCATTCATAGATATGGTTTGATATCTAGACATCAAGTAAAAGGTCGGACTTCGGGAACACAAAAATCCATAAGGAACAACTAGTGGAATAAATTCTACGAGATCCTTATGGGGAGGTGGCCAACTTTCTCAATCAAGATACTACAATAATAAGCCTTCCGGTTGGGTGTGTTGGCCACAACATCCACTTTACCGGGTTACAGAAAGACCAATATTATAGTTCTTGAGAAAGGTTCCAACCATCATATCTGCCTGAGATTCAGATCTGGCTGGTGTCAGGATAATCCAGACTCATTAGGTCTGGAAAGAAAAATGAAAGTTTGCAACACAAATCGACGAGATGACATTGCGAGATTCTCGGGAATTGAACTACGATAGTAAGCTCCAAAACATGAGCTGGTTCTGCTACATACATGTGAACACGTTGTCCAAGACAAGCATGACCATGTAGAAGTCTTACAATAAAGCACTACCGAGTTCAGGTGGGGAACCATCATTGGGGATATCGAAGTCCTTGTATAAGCCCGGGTCTTAAGAAGGATCTTCTTCTCCTTGAACAAATCAATCAGTGGCTTGGTGTTCTAGGAACACATATAGAATGGAGGCGGCCAACGTACCAAACCATAGAGTACTTCGCACATATGCGTGACTAACTTGGGATGATTCCAGAGGAAGCAAAAACAATCTTTCTCGAATTCACGGCGGCAACTTGCATCGATTGCACGTGAACTTGGAGGAAGTCGCTACTTTCATCCAAACATATGCTTCATGAACGGAACATGAAGGCATTGTTTACAAAGTTTCCAACACTAGGTTGATGTTCAATATTAATTATGGGGGAGACAAAATGCTGCTGATGGGATCAACAGCAACTCATCGGAATTTCCATATCACTGGACTTCCACCATCATGTGAACACGGTGATAGCATTGGTCAGACCAAAAGATGTAATGGTGTATGCTCGAGGGATCAACCACGAGTAAGACAACATTACGAACATCATTGGTTCTGATTTGACTTGACGATAGCCCATACTCAAGTCAAAGTTTTGACACGGCAATAGATCCAACAACTGATCATGAGGACCAATCGATGGAGATATCATCTTTCTTCAACACACACACACACAAAGATATCCCTTAATACGAACTAAGTCAGACAAGCTTTCATCTTCCAACTCTCCAAGTTATTGTTTAGCTTACCGAACTAGTTCAGGGATATCCAACACAGTTTCTTGTAGGAGGGGTGGTTCACAAGAAACCAACTTGATCACGAGCTCAACATAACAGTCAGGGGACAACCTGGTAATACTTCCGAGAAGATATTCGGAAAATCACGAACCACCATATGTTACTAAGCTCGAGAACAACCTTGCTTTTCAGGGCAAGATGATATGATCAAAAGAGTGAGGGATCGACACAATCCTAACTCATTGATCGAAGAGTGCACCAGAAATAAGGACTAGGTAGCACAATCTATCTTAGAATGATGATTCAATAACCAACACGCTAAGGATGAAATTATTGTCCATTAGCTACCAAGCAACGGAGTTGCTAGTTGTATTCATTTCACACATCATAATTCACTTGTCGTCATTCCGGTTGCAACAACACGGGGACCGAGGAATGAAAAATGATGGCGAGAATTACCACTGTATCAAGAGTTCATAGGATGGTGTGCAATTCCCATGATATTCTTGATATAAAGATGGTAATACTCCAAGGTTGAACAGAACAAAACTGGATTGGCATTTTGATCTGTGGAATACAACTACTTTGACCCAATCCTAGAAATGGATAAGGTACTGGAGTTTGTTTCTCCTAGTCATTCTGGAATAGAATGGCTTGACGGACCACAAGAGTAATAGGTTTCGATGAACGAATGCACGCATACTCTTGACTATCAATTGATAGAAGAGGGTTAGAATACAACTAAAGAGGGACAACTCAAAGGAACATATAACTTTCTGAGTTGTAGATGCATAGATTAGTATGTCAAACCAAGTTCAACAGGTTTCTTCCGGATAACCCATGCAGAGAAGGTAGAACTAACAGAGTCACATCATAGAATAGAGAGCTCGTCAAGAGCACTCTGGTTGTGATCGTTCGGTTCAACGAGGAACTTCTACCATAAGTGGTTCATAGTATTTGGAAGAAGGAAATACTACGGACCTCGAGGACTAAGGCAAGGCTACTAATATCATAAAGGAACTAGCAAACACTATGAACATGAGGTAAGTAGAGTGAATCTCGGGTTCAAGAACCCAAGAATAGAGTACCTACTAACTAATAACATCACGGGATGCTTTCGAGAATGATGACCAGAATCATCACACTGGGAACACAAAACATTGCTAGATTACTGAGTGGTTTCATAAGACACCTAGGGTCATAATAGTAGCTCCAACATATACGCCGAGGCAACGGAGTACCTCACAGACCATGTAGTGTGCTTAATCTGGCCCAAAAGGGCAGCAGGAACGGGAGGAAGGGATTTGCAAATGCATCAGACCGTTTAGAAACCTAGGATGACTCGGACAGCATAACGGCTGTAAAATGCTCAAAAGATTTGAGACATCATGCAAAATGGTGGCATAACCACTCAGTAACATCATATCGAGGTGCTGAGATCAACTGTCAACACATAGAAGTAGTAGAAACTGAACTGGGCTTAAATCCATCAATCCTATTAGTCTCTATCATAGTAACTCATCATCTTGATAGATAGATGATAATGCCTAGTTCTTAATCCCCGTAGAAGAGAAGAGGGTGACTAAGATCAGAGGACATAAGGTAAAGGAGTAAAAAGAGCCTTACGTTCCCTTCCACAGTCAATTCCCTTCTATAACTAAAGCATTTCTAGACTCAACTTCGACCAGTTTGGCTTGGTAATCCTACAGGCAGTCAAGCTCTGATACCAAATGTTGTCAGGACCCCGATTCCAAGTCACATCGATCTAGCTGGTAACACCTCATTTCACTTTGCGGCCTCACGCACGGTATTCCCACGGGTGTCGCCTTACCATGGCCTGGGACCGTTTGCGCCTTTTGGCTCACGTATATGATAGTGTCGCTAGCATCCATATGACAGAGAACCCGGGCCGACATGGCTAGTCGTGAACCCAAAGCGGCACTAACCCATGGAGACAGGCATACATGAAACAACTTCGCGCATGTCGGTCAGCAGCGTGTGAATCCGGGCTGTAGCACTGGGCTAACAGGACTCCGGTAACCTGGGCTGTAGCAGGCTAGGCAGGACTCCGGATGTCACCGCGTGACATTTCCCCGAAGGGACAGACACAGGAACAAAGTGAAACACATCCCGGCCAGTCAAGTGTCCTGAGCAGTAGTGCTGGGCTAGCAGGACTCCGGTGAACCGGGCTGTAGCGGACTACTATGGCTCAAGGAAGCACTAGACCACATTTCCCCATAAGAGAGGCTACCAAGGATAAACAACTAGATTGTCGGGTCCCACACATACCAAGCATTTCAACCATACACACAATATGCTCGATATGTGTAAATACAACATGGCATCACAATAAGACTCTATGACTCAAGTATTTATTCATTAGGCTCCGAAGAACCAGATATTACAAACATGGGTCTCATGACCCAACATTCAAAGCATACAAGTCAAAGCACATGCGGAAGCTTAACATGTCTGGGTAAAGACATCTGCAAATGAAAAAGGCTGAGAAGCCTGACTATCTACCAGATCCTGCTGAGGGCACAAGATCGTAGCTGAGGTATCAAGCTAAATGTCGGAGTCCACACGGAACTACTAGCGAGACTGTCGTCTCTCTACAAAACATAAAATAAGCAAACACGAGTCCACATATTCACCATGCAATACGCCACTATGGATCCGCTCCCATTAACCTATGAGATACGCCATCCATAGCACTCACGCTTATCTTGCGAGTTTTAGAGTATCCACTTGAAGTTATCTATGAACTGTTATACACAACCCAGAAGTCCTTTACCGTGGACACGGCTATTCGAATAGATGTTGTTAACCTTGGAGGGGTGTACTTCTTCACACATGCTCTCACCACTTATCGCCGTTTACACGACATGTACTCGGCAACCTTCAAGCGGAAGCCCGGCGAGGGTGCCGGCCACGGCCTACCTAAACACTCAAGTCTCTAGTCCAGGTTTATCGCCTATTTAGGTTCCATCCGCAGGGAGTCCGGCCGAGGTTTCCACATACGGCCCCGAACGATGTGAGCAAGGTTCCCGAGACACCAAACGGGCGCCCGGTACACCGTGCCACGTGCCTACCGCATCACAGCCCACCCCACGGGTCAGCGCTGCCCACGACCTCCAGCATACTACAAACACCAGAAACTACTTGCAACTCCTGGACAGAGGACAAGGGTGATTAAGAAGCCGAGAGAGTCAATTAAGGATCACAATGTGTGGTATTAACTGTTTCATCGATCACAAACACAGAACTCAGTTCCTGAGGACGGCTTCAATGAGACAACCCACCATGTACTCCTACATGGCCTCTCACCGCTACCTTTACCAAATCGTGTTCACACACTTAGATCTCAACAGTAAGACATGTTCACCACATTCCAATTCATCCCCGATGAATCAGACCCGACTCAACTCTAAGCAGTAGCAGGCATGACAACAAGCATAAGGAGTAGGCACATCAAGGCTCAAACAACTCCTACTCATGCTAGTGGGTTTCATCTATTTACTGTGGCAAAGACAGGACATGCAGAGGAAAGGGGTTCAACTACCGCAGCATGTAACAGTTGAAGCATTGTTGTCTTAATGCAGTAAATGAGAGCAGAAGCGAGATAGTGGGATTGTATCGGAATGAACAAGGGGTTTTTGCTTGCCTGGCACTTCTGAAGATAGCATTGACTTTTCATCAGTGTCAACGATCACAACGTCGGAACAACGTCTACCGACGGGGAACAATACCGGCAAACAAAGAAGAAACACGTTCAATGCAATGCACAATATGATGCATGATCATGACGTAGCAATATGCTGTGGTTTGAGCTAATGCAGCTAGTACAGAAGGGTTTGGGTTGATTTGAACTCAAGGTTCAAATTCAAATTCAAACTATGAATTTCCAAAGTGCATAAACATGTTTTGATCTATACAACAAGGTTAAGTTGCTTTATCATGCATGAAACCAGTACCAATGGATAGATTGGATTTTTCTGATAATTTTTCATATATAAATTATTTCATTCGGAGTTATCGTTGAATTTCTATGAATTTTTAATGTTTTGGATATTTTCTGAGATAAATAAATCATTTCTGATTTATTATAAATCCTAGAAAATATTTACTGCGTCAGCATGATGTACCAGTGATGTCAGCAGGTCAACCGACTGGTCCAGGTCAACCCTGACCCGTAGGGCCCACTGGTCAGTGGCACAGAGTCAGCAACTGAGGCTGACACGTGGGACCCAGTCAATGCTGACGTGTACAAGTCAAAGGTGACAGGAGGGGCCCTCTGAGATTAGTACTAATCTAATAGAGAAGTTAAACTAATTAATTTAGGCACTTGGGCCCACATGTTAGTGAGAGCGGGGGGAGTTAATTAGTGCTAACAGTGGGGTTTAGCCGGCGACTAATCACCGGCGCAAAGCAGTGCACGGCGGCTATCGCTGGCAGGCCGTTTCAGACCACGGCTGGTCGTGCGGGTGGGTTCTACGAGAAGCTAGCGTTGCGGCGAGTCCAACGGCGGCCTTCGCCGGAGCTGGGGTGGACGGAATTGGGCGCACCGTCGAGCTGGGCGGCTGCCGGAGCTCGGGTGGGTGTGGGATTGGCGTTGCGATGCGCAAACGAGCGAGGCTAAGGTCTAGCGGGGCACTACGCGTTGCAGGGAGCAAGTTGGACTTGTCGGGGTGACCATTTGGTCACCGGAGCTGCGTCGGTGACGAGCTGAAGCGGCGGCGGCTACGGTCGTCAAGGGGGCGACGTCTAAGGCTCGAAATCGAAGGGGGGGGGGGAAGGAGGGGATCCACGCAGGAGCTCACAGCGGTTCGTTTGGTGGCCTCAGCTAGCTCGAGGAAGCGTCGGAGCGGGTGCACGGTCGCCGGCGATCTCGGTGACCCGAGGTTGAACAAGATAGCGGTGAAGGCGTTTGGGGGTGTCCGGCGCCGCGTGACTCAGCGGAGAGGCCGAGAGCTTCTTGGCGGATCTCGCGGGCACGTGGGAGAGGCTCGGGGATGGATGTGGACACGACCATGGTGACGGCAAGCTCGGGAAAGGTTCGGCCATGGATACAGGAGGCAAGGGAGAGAGCAAGGGGGCGAGTGAGGAGGTCGGGCATATTAGGACGGCACCGAGGAGACGACCAGGCAAGCAGGCAAGCAGCCTGGTGGCGTGGTGTCCTCGCGCGTGTGCGTTGTTCCCCCTGCCTACTGGCGCGAGCTAGGGGATGACTGGCATCTCCAGTCAGCTGGGCCAGCCTGCTGGGCTAGCACAGCTGGGCCACCAAGTGAGCCCAGATAAGGGTTTTTTCCTGTTTTTTTGTTTTCTTTTCTATTTCTGACATTAGCTTGATTTAGTTTTAGGAACTAAATCATTATCTTTTCTTCTGATAATTATTGTAGGGACTATTTGGATTATTCCAGAGCCCCTCACATTTACCTAGAATTACTGGACATATATAAAATATATAACATATATATCCAATGCAAATAATTATTGCATTAGTTCCAACTGCCCAAAATGAATATTTATGAGCTCCTAAAAATACTGGTTTGAATTTTACCTGTGACCAATATTTTCAGAGAGAAACATGAACATTTTCTTGGACCCATTTGGAGCAATTTTTATCTTGGTCATTTCTAGAAATGATTTCTGAGGCTTTCACATGTCCCCATTTCAAGTTTCTGTGAAAAGTAAACATGATGCAACACCAGATGCTAGTACTAGGCATTGTCAAAACTAGGGATGTGACAATGGTATTATTCAAATAAATAGAGTAACCATTATTCTCCTTAAATGAATAACCGTATTGCGATAAACATAATCCAATCATGTCTATGCAAACACCAAATAACAATTATTTAGGTTTAACACCAATATCGATGGTAGAGGGAGCATGCGATGCTTGATCACATCAACCTTGGAAACACTTCCAATACATATCGTCATCTCGCCTTCAGCTAGTCTCCTATTATTCTGTAGCCTTTTATGTCGAGTTACTAACACTTAGCAACTGAACCGGTATTTTAATACCCTGGTGCTACTAGGAGTACTAGTAAAGTACACATTATAATGTATATCCAATATACTTCTGTCGACCTTGCCAGCCTTCTCATCTATCGAGTATCTAGGTAGTTCTGATTCAGCGACCGTTCCCCTCATTATAGAAGCACTTAGTCTCGGGTTTGGGTTCAACCTTGGGTTTCCTCACTAGAGCAGCAACTGATTTGATGTTTCATGAAGTACCCTTCTTTCCCTTGCACTTCTTGAAACTAGTGGTTTGACCATCAACAATTGATGCTCCTTCTTGATTTCTACTTTTGCGGTGTCAAACATCGCAAGTTGCTCAAGGATCATCATGTCTATCCATGATATTTTATATTTCATCACGAAGCTCCAATAGCTTGGTGGCAGTGACTATGGAGAACCATCACTATCTCATCTGGAAGATTAACTCCCACTCGATTCAAGCGATTGTAGTACTGAGACAATCTGAGCACATGCTCAACGATTGAGCTTCTCTCCCTTAGTTTGCAGGCTTAAGAAACTTGTCAGAGGTCTCATACCTCTTGACAGTGGCACTGGTCTGAAATTCCAATTTTAGTATTTGGAACATCTTATATGTTCTGCGATGTTTCAAAAACGTCTTTGGTGCCACAATTCTAAACCGTTACTATTACGCACTGAACTATCACATAGTCATCAAAACGTGTATGTCAGATGTTTCCCAACATCTACAGACGATGCTCGAGGTTCAACACACTGAGTGGTGCATTAAGGACATAGCCCTTCTGTGCAGCAATGAGGACAATCCTCAGTTCACGGACCCAATCCACATAATTGCTACTGTCAACTCTCAACTTAATTTTCTCTAGGAACATATCTAAAATAGTAGAACCAAAGCGTGAGCTACGACAAAATTTTCAAAGACCTTTTGACTATGTTCATGATAATTAAGTTCATCTAATCAAATTATTCAATGAACTCCCACTTAGATAGACATCCCTCTAGTCATCTAAGTGATACATGATCCGAGTCAACTAGGCCGTGTCCGATCATCACGTGAGACGGACTAGTCATCATCGGTGAACATCTACATGTTGATCGTATCCACTATACGACTCATGTTCGACCTTTCGGTCTTCCGTGTTCCGAGGCCATGTCTGTACATGCTAGGTGTTGGGGAACGTAGCAGAAATTCAAAATTTTCTACGCATCACCAAGATCATTCTATGGAGTAATCTAGCAACGAGGGGAAGGAGAGTGCATCTACATACCCTTGTAGATCGCTAAGCGGAAGCGTTCAAGTGAACGGGGTTGATGGAGTCGTACTCATCGTGATCCAAATCACCGATGATCCTAGTGCCGAACGGACGACACCTCCGTGTTCAACACACGTACAGCCCGGTGACGTCTCCTACGCCTTGATCCAGCAAGGGGAGAAGGAGAGGTTGGGGAAGACTCCATCCAGCAGCAGCACGATGGCGTGGTGGTGGTGGAGGAGCGCGGGACTCTAGTAGGGCTGCGCCAAGCACTACGAGATACGAGGAGGAAGAGATGTAGGGCTGCGCCAAGAGGGAGAGGATCTCGTGTGTCTTGCAGCCTCCAATACCTCAAGTATATATAGGGGAAGGGGAGGGGCTGCGCCCCCAGCTAGGGTTCCCTCCCTAGGGGTGGCAGCAGCCCCCAGATCCCATCTGGGTGGCAGCCACAAGGGGGAGAGGGGGAGGCGCACCTGGGGTGGGCCTTAGGGCCCATCTGCCCTAGGGTTTGCCCCCCTTCCCTCTTGGAGGCGCCTTGGGCCTTGGTGGGGGGGCGCACCAGCCCACCTGGGGCTGGTACCCTCCCACACTTGGCCCATGCAGCCCTCTGGGGCTAGTGGCCCCACTTGGTGGACCACCGGGACCCTCCCGGTGGTCCCGGTACATTACCGATAAAACCCGAAACTTTTCCGGCGACCAAAACAGGACTTCCCATATATAAATATTTACCTCCGGACCATTCCGGAACTCCTCGTGACGTCCGGGATCTCATACGGGACTCCGAACAACATTCGGTAACCACGTATATCTATTCCATATAACCCTAGCGTCATCAAACCTTAAGTGTGTAGACCCTACGGGTTCGGGAACCATGCAGACATGACCGAGATAACTCCCCAGTCAATAACCAACAGTGGGATCTGGATACCCATGTTGGCTCCCACATGTTCCACGATGATCTCATCGGATGAACCACGATGTCGAGGATTCGATCAATCCCGTATACAATTCCCTTTGTCTAGCGGTATTGTACTTGCCCTAGATTCGATCGTCGGTATCCCGATACCTTGTTCAATCTCGTTACCGGCAAGTCTCTTTACTCGTTCCATAGCACATCATCCCGTGATCAACTCCTTGATCACATTGTGCACATTATGATGATGTCCTACCGAGTGGGCCTAGAGATACCTCTCCGTGACATGGAGTGACAAATCCCAGTCTCGATTCGTGCCAACCCAACAGACACTTTTGGAGATACCCATAGTGCACCTTTATAGCCACCCAGTTACGTTGTGACGTTTGGCACACCCAAAGTATTCCTACGGTATCCGGGAGTTGCACAATCTCATGGTCTAAGGAAATGATACTTGACATTAGAAAAGCTTTAGCATGCGAACTACACGATCTTGTGCTATGCTTAGGATTGGGTCTTGTCCATCACATCATTCTTCTAATGATATGATCCTGTTATCAATGACATCCAATGTCCATGGTCAGGAAATCGTAACCATCTATTGATCAACGAGCTAGTCAACTAGAGGCTTACTAGGAACATGGTGTTGTCTATGTATCCACACATGTATCTGAGTTTCCTATCAATACAATTCTAGCATGGATAATAAACGATTATCGTGAACAAGGAAATATAATAATAACTAATTTATTATTGCCTCTAGGGCATATTTCCAACAGTCTCCCACTTGCACTAGAGTCAATAATCTAGTTCACATTGATATGTGATTAACACTCAAGGTCACATCCCCATGTGACTAACACCCAAAGAGTTCTGAGTTTGATCATGTTATGCTTGTGAGAGAGGTTATAGTCAACGGGTGTGAACCTTTCAGATCCGTGTGTGCTTTACAAATCTCTATGTCATCTCCTAGATGCAGCTATCACGTTCTATTTGGAGCTAGTCCAAATAACTGTTCTACTATACGAATCCAGTTTATTACTCAGAATAATCTGGATTAGTGTCAAAGTTTGCATCGGCGTAACCCTTTACGACGAACTCTTTTACCACCTCCATAATCGAGAAAATTCCTTAGTCCACTAGTTACTAAGGATAACTTTGACCGTTGTCCTGTGATCCATTCTTGGATCACTCTTGTACCTCTTACTGACTCATGGCAAGGCACACTTTAGGTGCGGTACACAACATAGCATACTGTAGAGCCTACGTCTAAAGCATAGGGGACGACCTTCGTCCTTTCTCTCTATTCTGCCACGGTCAGGTTTCGAGTCTTACTCAATGTTCACACCTTATAACACAGCCAAGAACTCCTTCTTTGCCGATCCATTTTGAACTCTTCAAAATCTTGTCACGGTATGTATTCATTTGAAAGTAGTATTAAGCATTTTGCTCTATCCTTATAGATCTTAATGCTCAATACTCAAGTAGCCTAATCCAGGTTTTCAATTGAAAAACACTTTTCAACTAACTCTGCATGCTTTCCAGAAATTCTACATCATTTCCGATCAACAATATGTTAACAACATATACTCATCGGAAATTCTATAGTGCTCTCACTCACTTCTTTGGAAATACAAGTTTCTCATAATTTTTGTATAAACCCAAAATCTTTGACCATCATCAAAGCGTATATTCCAACCCCGAGATGCTTACTCCAGTCCTTAGAAGGATTGCTAGAGCTTTGCATACTTGTTAGCATCTTTCAGGATTGTTAAAACCTTCTGGTTGTATCACATACAACCTTTCCTCAAGAAAATCGTCGAGGAAACAATGTTTTGACATCCTATCTCCAAGATTTCATAAATAATGCAGTAATCGAAAATATAATTCCAACAGACTCTTAGCATCGCTACGAGTGAGAAAGTCTCATCGTAGTCAACTCCTTGAACTTGTCGGAAAACATCTTAACGACAAGTGGAGCTTTCTTAATGGTGATACTTACCATCATTGTCTGTCTTCCATTTAAAATCCATATGTACCTAACAGCCTTACGACCATCAAGTAGTTCTTCCAAAGTCTACACTTTGTTTTCATACATGGATCCTCTCTAGGATTTTATGGCCTCGAGCCATTTTGGAATCCAGGCCCACCATCGCTTCTCCATAGCTCGTAGGTTCATTGTTGTCTAGCAAAATGACTTCCAAGACAGGATTACGTACCTCTCTGAAGTAGCACGCATCCTTGTCGTCCTACGAGGTTTGGGAGTGACTTGATCCGAAGTTTCATGATCACTATCATAAGCTTCCACTTCAATTGGTGTAGGTGCCACAGGAACAACTCCCTGTGCCCTGCCACACACTAGTTGAAGAGACGGTTCAATAACCTCATAAAGTCTCCACCATCCTCCCACTCAATTCTTTCAAGAGAAACTTTTCCTCGAGAAAGGACCCGATTCTAGAAACAATCCCTTATTGCTTTCGGATCTGAGACAGCAATTACTTGAACCTGACGATCTTTATCCTCTTGTCATGACGATCTTTCAACTTCACCTTGAAATTACTTGAACCTTTCAATAATTCAGACTCGTGATTCATCAAGTAAATATACTCAACATCTACTCAAATCATCCGTGAAGTAAGAACATAATGATGTCCACTACACGCCTCAGCACTCATTGGGCTGCACACATCAAAATGTATTACTTCCAACAAGTTGCTTTCTAGTTCCATTTTACTGAAAACGAGGCTTTCAGTCATCTTGCCCATGTGGTATGATTTGCATGTCTCAAGTGATTCAAAATCAAGTGAGTCCAAACGGTCCATTTGCATGGAGTTTCTTCATGCATATACACCAATAGACATGGTTCGCATGTCTCAAACTTTTCAAAAAACGAGTGAGCCCAAAGATCCATCAACATGGAGCTTCTTCATGCGTTTTATACCGATATGACTTATGTGGCAGTGCCATAAGTAGGTGGTACTATCATTACTATCTTATATCTTTTGGCATGAACATGTGTATCACTACGATCGAGACTCAATAAGCCATTCATTTTAGGTGCAAGACCACTGAAGGTATTATTCAAATAAACAGAGTAACCATTATTCTCCTTAAATGAATAACCGTATTGTGATAGACATAATCCAATCATGTCTATGCTCAACGCAAACACCAATCTCGATGGTAGAGGGAGCGTGCGATGCTTGATCACATCCAGCTTGGAAAAACTTCCAACACATATCGTCGTCTCACCTTTGGCTAGTCTCCGTTTATTCTGTAGCCTTTTAATTTGAGTTAATAACACTTAGCAACCGAACACGTATCTAATACCCTGCTGCTACTAGGAGTACTAGTAAAGTACACATTTAATATATGTCCAATACATACTTCTGTCAACCTTGTCAGCCTTCTCATCTACCAAGTATCTAGGGTGGTTCTGCCTCAGTGACCTTTCCCCTTATTACAGAAGCACTTAGTCTCGGGCTTGGGTTCAACTTTGGGTTTCTTCACTAGAGCAGCAACTGATTTGTTGTTTCATGAAGTATCCCTTTTTGCCCTTGCCCTTCTTGAAACTAGTGGTTTCACCAACCATCAACAATTGATGCTCCTTCTTGATTTCTACTTTTGTGGTGTCAAAACATCGCGAATATCTCAAGGATCATCATATATGTCCCTGATATATTACAGTTCATCACGAAGCTCTAGCAGCTTGGTGGTAATGACTTCAGAGAAACATCACTATCTCATCTGGAAGATCAACTCCCACTCGATTCAAATGATTGTTGTACTCAGACAAACTGAGCACAAGCTCAACAATTGAGCTTTTCTCCCTTAGTTTGCGGGCTAAGAAAATCGTCGGAGGTCTTATACCTCTTGACGTGGGCACGAGCCTGAAATCCCAATTTCAGTCCTTGGAACATCTCATATGTTCTCCGATGTTTCAAAAACATCTTTGGTGCCTCAATTCTAAACCATTTAGCATTACGCACTGAACTATCATGTAGTCATCAAAACGTGTATGCCAGATGTTCGCAACATCCACAGACGACGTTCGAGGTTCAGCACACTGAGCGGTGCATTAAGGATATAAGCCTCCTACTGTCTGCATAATTGCTACTATCAACTTTCAATTAATTTTTCTCTAGGAACATATCTAAACAGTAGAACTGAAGCGCGAGCTACGACATAATTTGCGAAGACCTGACTATGTTCAGGATAATTAAGTTCATCTTATGAACTCCCACTCAGATAGACATCCCTCTAGTCATCTAAGTGATACATGATCCGAATCAACTAGGCCGTGTCCGATCATCACGTGAGACGGACTAGTCATCATCGGTGAACATCTTCATGTTGATCGTATCTACCACACGACTCATGCTCGACCTTTCGGTCTTCCATGTTCTGAGGCCATGTCTGTACATGCTAGGCTCATCAAGTCAACCTAAGTGTTTCGCATGTGTCCCGAGGCCATGTCTGTACATGCTAGGCTCGTCAACACCCGTTGTATTCGAACGTAAGAATCTATCACACCCGATCATCACATGGTGCTTCGAAACGACGAACTTTCGCAACGGTGCACAGTTAGGGAGAACACTTCTCTTGAAATTTTAGTGAGGGATCATCTTATTTAAGCTACCGTCGTTCTAAGCAAATAAGACGTATAAACATGATAAACATCACATGCAATCAAATAGTGACATGATATGGCCAATATCATATTGCTCCTTTTGATCTCCATCTTCGGGGCTCCATGATCATCATCGTCACCGGCATGACACCATGATCTCCATCATCATGATCTCCATCATTGTGTCTCCATGAAGTTGTCTCGCCAACTTATTACTTCTACTACTATGGCTACCGGTTAGCAATAAAGTAAAGTAATTACATGGCGTTGTTCAATGACACGCAGGTCATACAATAAATAAAGACAACTCCTATGGCTCTTGCCGATTGTCATACTCATCGACATGCAAGTCGTGATTCCTATTACAAGAACATGATCAATCTCATACACCACATATCATTCATCATATTCTTCTTGGCCATATCACATCACATAGCATACCCTGCAAAAACAAGTTAGACGTCCTCTAATTGTTGTTCGCATGTTTTACGTGGCTGCTATGGGTTTCTAGCAAGAACTTTTCTTACCTACGCAAAACCACAACGTGATATGCCAATTGCTATTTACCCTTCATAAGGACCCTTTTCATCGAATCCGATCCGACTAAAGTGGGAGAGACAGACACCCGCTAGCCACCTTATGCAACTAGTGCATGTCAGTCGGTGGAACCAGTCTCACGTAAGAGTACGTGTAAGGTCGGTCCGGGCCGCTTCATCCCACAATGCCGCCGAATCAAGATTGGACTAGTAACGGTAAGCATATTGAACAAAATCAATGCCCATAACTACTTTGTGTTCTACTCGTGCATAGAAACTATGCATAGACCTAGCTCATGATGCCACTGTTGGGGAACGTAGCAGAAATTCAAAATTTTCTATGCATCACCAAGATCAATCTATGGAGTAATCTAGCAACGAGGGGAAGTAGAGTGCATCTACATACCCTTGTAGATCGCTAAGTGGAAGCGTTCAAGTGAACGGGGTTGATGGAGTCGTACTCGTCATGATGCAAATCACCGATGATCCTAGTGCCGAATGGACGGCACCTCCGTGTTCAACACACGTACAGCCCGGTGACGTCTCCTATGCCTTGATCCAGCAAGGGGAGAAGGAGAGGTTGGGGAAGACTCCATCCAGCAGCAGCACGGCGGCGTGGTGGTGGTGGAGGAGCGCGGGACTCCAGCAGGGCTTTGCCAAGCACTACAAGAGATGAGGAGGAAGAGAGGTAGGGCTGCGCCAAGAGGGAGAGAATCTCGTGTGTCTTGCAGCCTCCAATACCTCAAGTATATATAGGGGAAGGGGAGGGGCTTCGCCCCCACCTAGGGTTCCCTCCCTAGGGGTGGCGGCAGCCCCCAGATCCCATCTGGGTGGCGGCAGCCCCCAGATCCCATCTGGGTGGCGGCCACAAGGGGGAGAGGGGGAGGCGCACCTGGGGTGGGCCTTAGGGCCCATCTGCCCTAGGGTTTGCCCCCCTTCCCTCTTGGAGGCGCCTTGGGCCTTGGTGGGGGGGCGCACCAGCCCACCTGGGGCTGGTACCCTCCCACACTTGGCCCATGCAGCCCTCCGGGGCTAGTGGCCCCACTTGGTGGACCACCGGGACCCTCTCGGTGGTCCCGGTACATTACCGATAAAACTCGAAACTTTTCCGGCGACCAAAACAGGACTTCCCATATATAAATATTTACCTCCGGACCATTCCGGAACTCCTCGTGACGTCCGGGATCTCATCCGAGACTCCGAACAACATTCGGTAACCACGTATATCTATTCCCTATAACCCTAGCGTCATCGAACCTTAAGTGTGTAGACCCTACGGGTTCGGGAACCATGCAGACATGACCGAGATAACTCTCCGGTCAATAACCAACAGCGGGATCTGGATACCCATGTTGGCTCCCACATGTTCCACGATGATCTCATCGGATGAACCACGATGTCGAGGATTCGATCAATCCCGTATACAATTCCCTTTGTCTAGCGGTATTGTACTTGCCCTAGATTCGATCGTCGGTATCCCGATACCTTGTTCAATCTCGTTACCGGCAAGTCTCTTTACTCGTTCCGTAACACATCATCCCGTGATCAACTCCTTGATCACATTGTGCACATTATGATGATGTCCTACCGAGTGGGCCCAGAGATACCTCTTCGTCACACGGAGTGACAAATCCCAGTCTCGATTCGTGCCAACCCAACAGACACTTTCGGAGATACCCGTAGTGCACCTTTATAGCCACCCAGTTACGTTGTGACGTTTGGCACGCCCAAAGTATTCCTACGGTATCCGAGAGTTGCACAATCTCATGGTCTAAGGAAATGATACTTGACATTAGAAAAGCTTTAGCATGCGAACTACACGATCTTGTGCTGTGCTTAGGATTGGGTCTTGTCCATCACATCATTCTTCTAATGATATGATCCCGTTATCAATGACATCCAATGTCCATGGTCAGGAAACCGTAACCATCTATTGATCAACGAGCTAGTCAACTAGAGGCTTACTAGGGACATGGTGTTGTCTATGTATCCACACATGTATCTAAGTTTCCTATCAATACAATTCTAGCATGGATAATAAACGATTATCATGAACAAGGAAATATAGTAATAACTAATTTATTATTGCCTCTAGGGCATATTTCCAACACTAGGCTCGTCAAGTCAACCTAAGTGTTTCGCATGTGTAAATCTGGCTTACACCCATTGTATGCGAACGTTAGAATCTATCACACCTGATCATCACGTGGTGCTTCGAAACAACGAACCTTCGCAATGGTGCACAGTTAGGGGGAACACTTTCTTGAAATTTTAGCGAGGGATCATCTTATTTATGCTACCGTCGTTCTAAGCATATAAGATGTAAACATGACAAACATCACATGAAAATCATAAAGTGACATGATATGGCCAATATCATCTTGCGCCTTTTGATCTCCATCTTCGAGGCGCGGCATGATCACCTTCGTCACCGGCATGAGACCATGATCTCCATCATCATGATCTCCATCATCGTGTCTTCACGAAGTTGTCTCGCCAACTATTACTTCTACTACTATGGGTAACGGTTAGCAATAAAGTCAAGTAATTACATGGCGTTTTTCATTGACACACAGGTCATACAATAAATTAAGACAACTCCTATGGCTCCTGCCGGTTGTCATACTCATCGACACGCAAGTCGTGATTCCTATTACAGGAACATGATCAATCTCATACATCACATATATCATTCATCACATCCTTTTGGCCATATCACATCACACAGCATATGTTGCAAAAATAAGTTAGACGTCCTCTAATTGTTGTTGCAAATTTTCCGTGGCTGCTATAGGTTTCTTAGCAAGAACGTTTCTTACCTATGCCAAAACCACAACGTGATATGCCAATTTCTATTTACCCTTCATAAGGACCCTTTTCATTGAATCTGATCCGACTAAAGTGAGTGAGACAGACACCTGCTAGCCACCTTATGCAACTAGTGCAAGTCAGTCGGTGGAACCTGTCTCACGTAAGAGTATGTGTAAGGTCGGTCTGGGCCGCTTCATCCCACGATGCCGCTGAATCAAGATAAGACTACTAACGGCAAGTAAATTGACAAAATCGACGCCCACAACAACTTGTGTTCTACGCATAGAAACTACGCATAGACCTAGCTCTGATACAACTGTTGGGGATCGTAGCAGAAATTTAAAATTTTCTACGCATCACCAAGATCAATCTATGGAGTAATCTAGCAACGAGGGGAAGGGAAGTGCATCTACATACCCTTGTAGATCGCTAAGCGGAAGCATTGCAAGAACGCGGATGAGATAGTCGTACTCGTGGCGATTCAGATCGCGGTCGATTCCGATCTAAGCGTCGAACAAGGACGCCTCCGCGTTCAACACACGTGCAGCCCGATAACGTCTCCCATGCCTTGATCCAGCAAGGAGAGAAGGATAGGTTGGGGAAGACTCCATCCAGCAATAGCACGATGGTGTAGTGGTGGTGGAGGAGCGCGGTACTCCAGCAGGGGCTTCGCCAAGCACTACGAGAGACGAGGAGGGAGAGGGGTAGGGCTGCGCCAAGAGGGAGAAAGACTCGTGTGTTGGGCAGCCCCAAAACCCCCACTATTTATAGGAGGATGGGAGGAGGGTGCGCCCCCTCTAGGGTTCCCACCCCTAGGGGGCGGCAGCCCTAGATGGGATGGAGGGGGCAGCCAAGAGGGGGAGAGGGGGCGCGCCCTAGGGTGGGCCTTAGGCCCATCTACGCCTAGGGTTTTCCCCCTTCTCCTCCTAGCTGTGCCTTGGGCCTTGGTGGGAGGCGCACCAGCCCACTCAGGGGCTGGTCCCTTCCCACTCTTGGCCCATGCAAGCCTCCGGGGCTGGTGGCCCCTCCCCATGGACCCTCGAAACCCTTCGGTGGTCCCGGTACATTACCGGTGACACCCGAAATACTTCCGATGGTCAAAACCTCACTTCATATATATTATTATTTACCTCCGGACCATTCCGGAACTCCTCGTGACGTCCGGGATTTCATCCGGGACTCCGAACAACATATGGTAACCACGCACAAACTTTCCCTATAACCCTAGCGTCATCGGACCTTAAGTGTGTAGACCCTATGGGTTCGGGAATCATGCAGACATGACCGAGACAACTCTCCAGCCAATAACCAACAGCAGGATCTGGATACCCATGTTGGCTCCCACATGTTCCACGATGATCTCATCGGATGAACCACGATGTCGGGGATTCAATCAATCCCGTATACAATTCCCTTTGTCAATCGGTACGCTACTTGCCCGAGATTCGATCGTCGGTATCCCAATACCTCGTTCAATCTCGTTACCGGCAAGTCACTTTACTCGTACCGTAATGCATGATCCCGTGACTAACTCATTAGTCACATTGAGCTCATTATAATGATGCATTACCGAGTGGGCCCAGAGATACCTCTCCGTCATACGGAGTGACAAATCCCAGTCTCGATTCATGCCAACCCAACAGACACTTTTGGAGATACTTGTAGTGCACCATTATAGCCACCCAGTTACGTTGTGATGTTTGGTGCACCCAAAGCATTCCTACGGTATCCGGGAGTTGCACAATCTCATGGTCTAAGGAAAATATACTTGACATTAGAAAAGCTTTAGCAAACGGACTACACGATCTTGTGCTACGCTTAAGATTGGGTCTTGTCCATCACATCATTCTCCTAATGATGTGATCCCGTTATCAATGACATCCAATGTCCATGGTCAGGAAACCATGACCATCTATTGATCAACGAGCTAGTCAACTAGAGGCTTACTAGGGACTTGTCGTGGTCTATGTATTCACACATGTATTACGGTTTCCGGTTAATACAATCATAACATGGACAATAGACGATTATCATGAACAAGGAAACACAATAATAACCATTTTATTATTGCCTCTAGGGCATATTTCCAGCACTAGCCCCCTCTGGTGTCTATATAAACCAGAGGGTTTAGTCCATAGGACCAACAACAATTATACCATAGGCTAGCTTCTAGGGTTCAGCCTCTCCAATCTTGTGGTAGATCAACTCTTGTAATACTCATATCATCAAGATCAATCAAGTAGGAGTAGGGTTTTACCTCCATCGAGAGGGCCCGAACCTGGGTAAAAACATCGTGTCCCCTGTCTCCTGTTACCATCCGCCTAGACACACAGTTCCGGACCCCCTACCCAAGATCTGCCGGTTTTGATACCGACATTGGTGCTTTCATTGAGAGTTTCACTGTGCCGTCACCACAAGGAAGGATGTCTCGTCTTTAAAGACAACATTACCGCCCGGGGAGCCTTGGCTGTCGGCCAAATTCTCCGGCTAGGCGGTTTCATCATGACCGCCTGTTCGGCTGCTGCACCGATGATGACTTCTCGGGTCATCGAAAACAGCCTCCACGTCAACTCAGAACTTGCCGAGCAGATGGATCCAATGGAGCTCTCTTCCCTAAACGAGCTCTTGGATCGCATCGTCGCCTTGGGAGTCGCTACGGACTATGATCGGATTGGTCTTAAACCCGATCAAAGGGAGGTTAACTCTCCACCGGTCACCCATCATATAGCGGTGGTGGAGGAACAATGCAGCGATTCTTCCTCTATCTTGAGGACTAACTATGTCCGGATCCCTGAGCTCTCCAAGCCGGACAACCGTTTACGGGAGGACATCACCCAAGCCCTGAACCTAGAGTCAGGCAGCGGGCCAGACTTATCGGGCAACATCCCGGAACCCGAACTTCCAAGATTGGAAACTCCTCGGCCCCTGGGTCTTAGATCGGGTAAGGGTTCGGACTCAATTCCACCCACCCACCCAAACATAAGCGATCTTTTCCACATCAGGCAAGAGCCCAAGGAAACAGTACATCATTATTGGGCCACATTCCTCCTTGTGATGAACAAGGTTAAGGACTGTCGTGAGGAAGACGCAATCTTATTTTTCTGCAATAATTGCACGGACAAGGGAATCCTTAAAGCCATAAGTCGCCGTGACATATCACGCTTCGCTAACTTGGCGTCCATAGTACGAAAGTACTATGCGATGGAAAGCGCCTGTAAAACCGAAACAAAATATTGGGATAATCCGGCTCCGAATATACACCTAGTCCGAAGTAAAAGGGTGCACTATCATAAGACACCCGAGTTAATCCTAAAAAAGCAAAAACCCTCTACAGGGCATGGAACCGTATTGGAGGGATGGCTCAACGGACCCAGCAAAATTCATAGTACATCGGATACCATACCAACACACAGCCTTAGAGCATGTTGGATACTCCGGCAGGTGGCCAAAAGTGGCGACGATCTTCTCATCCCAGATGCCACAGAGCACCATCCCGGGGATAAAAATACGATATTAACAGTCTTTGAGACCTTCGCATCGAATAATAGGCGCAAGCGAACACTAAACAGCCTTGCCGAAATCTGCCACGTGGCAGCAATAAATCCATGGAGTGACACGGCTAGTACCTTCAATGCCAGTGACAAACCTAAATTCCGAACAGCCCGGGCACCAGCTGCACTGGTCCTCAGTCCAATTGTGGACGGCCTTCGACTCACCAAAGTACTCATGGATGGCGGCAGTGGATTAAACCTCATCTATGAGGAAACTCTTCAGAAAATGGAAGTAGACTAGAACCGCGTTGAGCAAAGCAGCACAACCTTCAGAGGAATCATCCCCAGTCGGGAAGCACGCTGTGCTGGGAAAATCACACTAGATGTGGTATTCGGCACGCCAGAGAACTATAGGTCCAAAGAAATTACATTCCAAGTGGCCCTGTTCAGTAGTGGATACCACGGTCTTTTAGGGCGGGAGGCGTTCACGATCTTCCAAGCCATACCCCATTATGGGTACATGAAGCTCAAAATGCCTGGGCCCAATGGAATCGTCACTCTCGCTAGTGATCCGGACACAGTCCTCCGCGCCGAAAACAAAACAGCCGCATTGGCCCTCGAGGCATTATCCGAAGCCCTTGCGGCCGAAGAATTAACTGCACTGCGCTCCACGGTGGATAGGGACGACGTGATACTTGACAAGAGATCCAAGTCCACCTCTTTTAAACCAGCGGATGAAATAGTCAAATTCCAAGTCCACCCAACGGACCCTACAAAAACAGCCTCCATCGGGGCACAGTTAAACCCCGCCACGGACGCCGCACTACGAGAGTTACTGCGTGAGAATTGGGACATATTCACCTGGCATCCCTCAGATATGCCAAGAATCCCACGTAGGCTGGTCGAGCACAGCCTTAATATTCTAAAGGGATTCAAGCCGGTCAAGCAGACTCTTCGGCATTTCTCTGAACCTAAGAGACAAGCTATGGGAGAGGAACTAGCCAAGTTATTGGAGGCCGGATTCATTAGAGAAATAAAACATCCGGACTGGCTAGCAAACCTGGTGATGGTACCAAAGAAGGACAAATCCTGGCGCCTATGTGTCGATTTCAAGGACCTCAACAAGGCCTGCCCAAAGGATCCCTTCCCCCTCCCCCGCATCGGTCAAATTATCGATGCTACCGCGGGACACGATTCATTGTGTTTCCTTGACGCATACTCTGGCTACCACCAAATCAAGATGGCGGAGTCCGACCAAGCCGCAACGGCATTCATCACACCATACGGCCCCTTCTATTTCAACATAATGCCTTTTGGGCTCAAAAATGCCGGTGCAACATATCAGCGCATGATTCAGACATGTCTGGAGAAACAGATTGGCAAAACAGTAGAGGCATACGTAGATGATGTGGTCGTCAAAACCAAACACGTCAACTCTCTAATAGACGACTTGAGGCTCACATTCAATAACCTCCGAACATACGACATCAAGCTAAATACAGAAAAATGAGTTTTCGGTGTACCAGCCAGAAAGCTCCTGGGCTTCATTGTCTCCAGTAGAGGAATTGAAGCAAATCCGGCCAAAATCCGAGCCCTGTCACAGTTGGCTATCCCAAGGGACCTCAAACAAATCTAGAAATTAATTGGATGCGTGGCGGCTCTAAGCCGCTTTATTTCCCGCTTAGGAGAAAAGGCATTACCCCTTTATCGCCTCCTTCGGCGCACCGAACACTTCAAGTGGACGGATGCTGCCACAGCCAGACTGGAAGAAATAAAAGCCATACTGGCAACCAACCCAATCCTGGCCGCGCCAAACATCGGCAAACCAATGTTGTTGTACATTGCCGCAACTCATCAGGTTGTAAGCGCAATGCTCGTCGTCAAACGAGAAACGGACAGACATAAATTCCCCCTTCAAAAGTCGGTATATTATGTATCCACTGTCCTCACTCCATGCAAATCACGGTACCCACATTATCAAAAGAGAGCCTATGCAGTATTCATGGCATCCCGGAAGCTGCGACACTACTTCCAAGAGTGTTCAATTACAGTGGCCTCGAAGGTGCCACTTAATGATATTATAAACAACCGTGACGCTACGGGCCGGATTGCCGAATGGGCCATTGAGCTCCTCCCATTCGACATAACATACAAGCCTCGGCGAGCCCTTAAGTCGCAAGTATTGGCCGACTTTGTCGCCGAATGGACGGAAGCCGAACTCCCTAAAGAGTACGGCACATACTCCAATTGGATCATGCATTTCGACGGCTCCAAAATTCTGGCTGGACTGGGGGCTGGCGTCGTCCTGACGTCCCCAACAGGAGATACAGTTCAATACGTACTCCATATACTGTATACAGACTCCAACAATGCAGCCGAATACAAGGCCCTACTGCATGGTCTTCGGATGGCAGTTTCCATGGGCATTCGCAGCCTGGAGGTGCGTGGGGACTCGAACCTCGCAATATCCCAAATAAATGGAGACTTCGATGCTAAGGATCCAAAAATGGCGGCCTATCCCACACCGTCCTAAAGATGTCAGCTTGGTTCGAGGGGCTTGAATTTCACCATGTGGCTTGGGAAAACAATCAGGCGGCGGATATCCTCGCCCGCATTGGCGCAAAACGCGATACAATCCCCCCCCAACATCTTTTTGGAAAGGTTGTTTAAGACGTCCGTGGTATGGGAAGGGGACACCCGTAACAATAGTTCGGACCCGGCCACAATGCCCGATACCGAACACTCTGACGTAATCGGAAGCTCTGCCACCGAAATAACACCTTCAGCCCACGTAATAATGGCCATCATCGCCCCGTGGACAGAACCATTCCTGGCCTACCTAACTAGGCAGGAACTTCCCGAGGACCAAAATGAGGCACGCTGCATAGTGCGGCGGTCTAAAGCCTACAGGGTCCATGAGGGAGAGCTGTATAAGAAAAGCACTACCGGAGTCCTTCAAAGGTGCATCTCCGAAGAGGAAGGACGGAAGCTTTTGGCAGAAATTCACGCCAGACTAGGCGGCCACCATGTCGCAGCCCGGGCCCTTGTAAGAAAAGCCTTCCGTACAGGTTTGTATTGGCCGACGGCCCGGGCAGATGCACATGACTTGGTCCAACGCTGCGTCGGTTGCCAGCTTTTTGCAAACAAAAGCCATATGCCACCCACCGCCCTCCAAACAATCCCCATTACCTAGCCCTTCACGGTCTGGGGGCTTGACATGGTTGGACTCCTTAAAGGGGAAACCCATAAGAAAAAGTACCTACTGGTCATGGTGGATAAATTCACCAAATGGATAGAAGCCAAACCCGTTAAAACGGCTGAATCCGGACCGGTGATAGACTTCATATCCGAGGTTGTACACCGTTACGGCGTCCCCCACAGCATCATCACTGACAACGGCACGAACTTCACGGCCGACGAGGTAAAACTCTGGTGCAGCAACATGGGCATCAAGCTCGATTATGCCTCTGTCTATCACCCACAAACTAATGGTCAAGTCGAGCGAGCAAATGGTCTTATCATCAGCGGCATCAAACCCTGATTAGTGCGATCCTTAAAGGAATCTAACATGCACTGGGTAGAGGAGCTCGACTCCGTACTCTGGGGGCTGCGGACCACGCCGAATCGCACTACTGGACACACACCCTTCTTTATGGTGTATGACGCAGAGGCAGTTCTGCCCTGCGACATAATTCATGACTCACCTCGAGTGCGCACGTACGAAGAAAGAGAAGCCGAGCTCGATCGGTAGGACAGTCTGGACACCCTGGAGGAGGAGCGCGACGTGGCAAAAGCCCGTTCCGCACTCTATCAGCAACAGGCTTGAAGATACCAAAGCAGAGAAGTACGGGCCAAAACTTATAATGTTGGCGAGCTGGTTCTATGTCTGCCGGATAAGAAAAAGACCAAGCTCGAGCCCAAATGGGAAGGTCCCTTCATTATTGACCAAGTTCTGACCGGTGGAGCGTACCGTCTACGGGATGCAGCGGATAATAGACTTGAGCCGAACCCATGGAACGCAGCTAGGCTCCAAAGATTCTACGCCTAGCGCCGGACTCTATGTTCGTCTCCTTCCTCTGTAAATTTTTTGCATATACATTATCTGTCTTCTCTTTCTTTCTTATTTTTTCTTTCTCAAGGCCTTCAAGGGCCAACTTGTGCCTTGCTTGCACACTATTGACGCGCTAACCGCGCTCATTATACCTGGGGGGCTTCTCACACAGAAGCTTAATTATTAATCTGGGCTTCATGCCCCGCACATGTGTCATTCTTCCGCATGTACCTTTTCTTCGCCATTATATGCATCGACATGACTTAAGTTTTGGCCAAGCTGGGTTGCCTGGCTCTTGTATTTATGCCCTACGTTCCCATTAATTCGTCTAGGGCTTAAGGGGAGCACCTCTGCAATTGTTACTGCCGGGTCAGCCGGATGTGTACCTCAGACTGGGTGAAGCCGAAAGCTAGCGTTCTTAAGGGAATATTCGGTCGGTGAACAAAAGATGATTTTTATTTATTTTCCATATGTGCCCCCAGATGGTTTCCATGCGTCTCTTTTCGCAGTCCGGACATGCACTTTAGGGCATGCATACCCAGGGAAAGGAACCCTTAACGGAACTATTCTCCCTGGAAGATGTTTCTTACTACCCATGTAATATAACATAACTAGTTGGGTACTTGTCTGTTCAAGCACTAATGACCCCTACGCCTGGTTTCCACGCATGCCCCGGTTCTTATATAACTGAGCGGGTATTCGGATACACTCCGGGCTATCGGGTCCCAAGGTTGAAGCGAAAAGGTCTGCCATGAAAAATGATTTACAATCCGGCTAGAAGGCATTATACATGTCACTTTAATTACATAGTCACTTAGACTAACTAAATTCCTCTTCTATACCATCCAACAGGCTGTCTAGCCTACAATCCTGTTGGGAATACTTTGCGGCTAATTCTACTTGCCCATACACTAAGCTAACAGGGATCTCTTTCCCATCAGGCCCCACAGGTCCGACCTCGGCCATGTGGTTTGGGTCAGCCTTGGTATACCGCGTCTTCACCATGGCCCAGGCTTCCCTGGCACGTTGACGGCAGGCCAATACCTTCCATAATCGGAAACGCCGCCGCGCTCCCTTGAGCTTCTCCGCAAGCTCTCCAAGGCCTTCGGGCAGGGAGACGGAGGACCACAAGGCCTGGGCAATACCTTGCATCACCTACCGAACTTGTTCGTACAGTTGTGAGAGCTCTGGTAGAAGATCACCCGCAGACCCGGGCATCTCATCCGCGGGACGACCCGTCAGCATACCTACAGACATAACTCTATTAGCTGGCTTCTTTGCCGAACTTTTTTTAACAATTTCGCTCAAGCACTTACTAAAAATGCCGCGTCGAAGCCGCTTATTCTCCCTCACGGGGTCCGATAGCTGGGCGTGAACATCCTTTAGTTCCACGCTCAGCTGGGTATTTGCATCCTAGAGATCGTTTTTCTCCTGCCTGACTTTTGTAAGCATGCGCTCGCCAGCCTTTAGCTGCCGTACGGCATGTTTCTCATTCGGATTCACTCCGGCGTCATCTACAATATTTATTGTCAAATTTGCAGGCATACCGCACTCTATATGGTACCTATCATTCTTTGAAACAAGTGTCACTAGAGGAGGCCTTCTCGGACTCCTTCACTACGGCAACTGTGGCCCGTAGCTGGGCCTTGCACTCTTCAAGCTCATGAGACAATTGGGTATTCTTCTCTGTAAGAACCTGCACAATAAATGATCCTTAAATCAATTATTCTAACTGTTTCAAGTCTCAGGGGCTACTTCTATATATAATCATCAAATTTTCTTACCCGTATATCCTTTACATACTGGTCCGTGGCTCTGGCTAGACCATTTTATGCTGCACGGATATACGCATCTCCTGAGATGAAGGGAGCAAACGCCTCTTGGGAGAAACAAGCGTCACGGAGTACGGCTCAGCGATGCCTGTGCTTCATAGCGCTCTCCACTTCGGAATTCCTAGCAGATATTTTATCGGCATCCTCTGTAGAAGGAGCACCCGGCATGCGCCTCGTGTTAGCTTCCGCCTCTGTGTCCGGCCCTGCAGCCCGACTGGTAGAGGCGTGATCGGCGACCTCTCCGGATATAGTCCGGCGAGCGTTCTTCCTTCTAGGAAACATAGGTGTTATTATGTCTTTAAAAAGACGACAGCCGCGGAACAAGGTGTTGCACCATACCTCTGCGCCGGTGTCTCCGTCCAGACCGCCTTCCTTTTTAGCCCATCCGGCCTCGGAGCTCCTTGTTGGTGAGTCGCCACGGGCTCGGCATGGCGTCCCGAGAACCTTCCCTGTAAAACACCGTTTGTGTATGGTAGGTGAAGTGCATAAAAGGGAATCCTTTTCAAAAGTTTGGATTTTGGTCCCATCTACCTGTGAGGCTGGGAGTAGCCCAGGGTAGTCGGCTATAATGGCCACCATGGCGTCATCGCAGCTCAATTGGTAGAATACCCTGTCAATCAGCTCCACGAATATGTCCGGATCCTCTTTAAGGCTGGGGTCGAGGGACTGTTCAGGAACCTCTGCCTGTGGAGGTGGGCTGTTGATCTCCCTTACAGCCTTACGTAGCTCCTATGATAAAATGACAAGATAAAATACTTGCTGTAAAAATGCGAAAGGGGTGGGTATAAAAAGTGGTAGCTTACCCAGCTCGGAGGGTTGTACATGGAGAATCCATCCTATGGCTTGATGCGGAGGAACTCCTCTTCCTCTCCCTTGTACAGACCAGACAGGATTTTTGCTAGGGCAGCAGTCGAGTCCGGCCCCTTGCGGCCGCAGCGGGTGGCATCATCTTCCCCGTTAAAATCTCACATAGGGTGGCCTCGATATTGAAGTGGCTGCACCCCCCGCATAATGCATATTGACATAACGTCGGTTATGGTCAGTCCTGATTGAGCCAAAATACCTTTATCCGGTCCATTAGGTAAAGAACGTCTCTATCATCTTCCTCCTGAGGGCTCCGTGGGCGCCAGCTCAGGCGCTTCTTCAAGGGAGTGTTATCAAACTCAGGAAGGCCGATCCGAATAGGATCCGGAAGGGGGACGTCCTCCATATAAAACAACTCCGAAGGCCAGTCTTCGGACGTCTTCTTCGGGGTACCAGATAGGTATCCGGTCCCAGTAATGCGCCACACTTCGGCTCCGCCCACTTGATATATTGATCCCCTCTGTGTACAGGGCACAAGGCAGTACAAGTTCTTCAACAGTGCAAAATGAGCTTCGCAGCCCAGAAACAGTTCGCAAAGGGCTACGTAACCAGTGATGTGCAGTATGGAGGCAGGGGTGAGGTTGTGCAACTGGAGGCTGTAGAACTCCAGGAGCCCTCGGAGAAACAGGTGGATTGGAAATCCGAGTCCCCTTAACAAATAAGGGACAAGGCATACCCGCTCCCCCTTAGAGGGGTTGGGAAATCTCTCCTCTTGCTCCCCGCCATTATAGGTGGTGAGCCCGACTCGAACCGGGACCATATACGCTGGGAGGAGAAATCCCTGGGTCTGTAGCTTCACTAATTGGCTGTGCGGGACGGAACACCTCTCCCAATCTCTGGGCTAGGGGCTGCGGGAGTGAGAGGAGGAGTTGCGCTGGTCGGCCATGCTGGAATGGATTTTTTCGGGCGCGCTCTGATGAATGCTCGCTGAGGGAGGATGGTGTGGTTTGGATCTGAGAATCCTCGTCTCTTTAAATAGACAGTTCATTCACACAGCTAGGGTGGTAAATATAAAAACGCTCTGGCTCGTCACATTTGCTTGACACGTGGAAGATGGCCATTATTGGACGCAGAAGCCAAGAAGCGCAACATTTATGAGAAGCCGGACACTATTTAACAGATACTCAGAGTTTGAAGAAGAACCTGCCTTGCAATGCCAAAGACAATCTGTGCGCAGGACTCATCGTCATTGAAGCCTGGTTCGGGGGCTACTGAGGGAGTCCTGGATTAGGGGGTATCCGGACAGTCGGACTATATCCTTTGGCCGGACTATTGGACTATGAACATACAAGATTGAAGACTTCGTCCCGTGTCCGGATGGGACTCTCCTTGGCGTGGAAAGCAAGCTTGGCAATACGGATATGTAGATCTCCTTCCTTGTAACCGACTATATGTAACCCTAGCCCCCTCCGGTGTCTATATAAACCGGAGGGTTTAGTCCATAGGACCAACAACAATCATACCATAGGCTAACTTCTAGGGTTTATCCTCTCCGATCTCGTGGTAGATCAACTCTTGTAATACTCATATCATCAAGATCAATCAAGCAGGAGTAGGGTTTTACCTCCATCGAGAGGGCCCGAACCTGGGTAAAAACATCGTGTCCCCTGTCTCCTCTTACCATCCGCCTAGACGCACAGTTCGGGACCCCCTACTCGAGATCCGCCGGTTTTGATACCGACACTGACTGTTTCCTCTGTGCCTTTTCGTGCAAACAGGGATATCCAATTCACCTGGTTGCTGTTGTGACCTTTTGGTGCACTGCACAAAACTCTTCTTAAAAGAAGTGACTTTTGTGATGTTTAACTGGAATGTTAGAATGGAACAGTTGGTTCATTTTGGTGGAACTGCACAAAGGGAGATCTGTGTTCCAATCCCCATCCTCCATATTATTGGCGCCATAACCTTCCTTTAGGTAAGAATGATATTTAATGCATGTGTTCATCTCTATTTTCCGACTGCCATGAGAAAATAATGTTGTTTTACTAGTACACTTGTACTCCCTCACTGACAAAACCAATTCTGAATTAGAAGGCCAATCATGTACTTGGATTCACCAACTGGTGAGGAGAAAGAGAAACGTAGCATGAAGAGAAAGAAGAAGAAGAAGAAGAAGAAGAAGAAGAAGAAGAATAAACAGTGCCAAGGCGATCTTGCTGAAGCCAGAGCCCTCAGTCGAGGCCATTCAAAGGCTCCGACAATGACTACCTTACATGTGAGACGATCCTCCAGGGAGCCTTCCACTTCTGCTGTCTCACTTAATTAATTAGGAGTACTTAAGTACCACTAATTTATTACTGCGCCTAATTTTCCTGTTGGAGTTAAACAAATCTTTCGTTGGACCCTATGCTGAATCATGTACGTGTGTATGTTTGTCTATGGAGGTGAATCATGTGGTGGAGCAGGGAGGGAATATTATTAGTGTCATGACATAATAGTGCTATTGTTTTGCATGTCAATTTATTGCCATTGGTTCAATGCGGCAATGTTTTGCGTATTGTCCATCATGAATTTGATTCCACTGTTTGAGTAATATGCTAATGTCTTCCTATCATTTCTCACTAAGCTAATGAAGGTTTCACCTTGTTCCTACTTGTGAAAACAGGGATCATGTTGTGCCAATCATACATTTTAGTGGAACTACACAAGACAGTACAATGAACTGTATCCCAGCCAGTGCTTTAACTCTGCTGGAAGTTCTTGATAATCTTTTGATATAATCTCAGCACTGGTAAACAAGAGTGGTTTCAACCATACATTTGAAGTGCACAAAAATATATACTATTGTGTGATTCCAGTGAGTGCTTTATCATCTCTTATGCGACTACATGAATAAGCTTTTTTCTCAGGTTGGTACGGGCCTAAGGCCTTCATGCATATTAGTTTGCTGTCATCTCTATTTTTATCATCCTACTATCATGAGCAACTCCTTTATCTTTGCACGTTAAAGTTTTGCAACCTATGATAAATGGCAATGCTTTGAGTGTTGAGTTGAGCTAATTGGCACTGATTAAATAAACTAATACCTCTCTTTAATCAAGACTACTATGTTGCTAACTTTACCCATTAAGATAATGAGGGTGCTTCTATTTGTTAGTGTATGTTTCATCAACTTGTCCCACTATTACAGTAATCTCACTCTCTCAATATATGTACCAACAGGGATGCTCGATTTTGGTGGAACTACACAAAAACTTTGGGTGCTTCATTGCCTCGACAGCTTCTGTCCTTTCCTGTCAGTCGCTAATCTCCGCTTGCTTTCTTCCTTTGCTGTCAGTCACTTGGCTTATCTCGGTTTCCAGTCAAAGGAAATAGTAATTGATATGCTACCTCACACAGGTTAGTATTGGTATTTATCCTGATTATTGTGCCTGTCATATGTATTGGTAATTTGGTATTGTGCTATTGTTTGCCGATTTCATAAAGGAGTAATTTGGAGCCTGAACTCGCAGACAAATCATTACATCAGGTGATTTCAGTAGAACTGCACAAAATGATCAGATGGACAGGTACTTATGCTGCTGCTATGTACTCCAAAGTTCACTCAGACAAGCATCGATGTTGACAAGAAGTGCATATATTCATTCGAGTATCAACCGGCGTCAACCAATTGTCAAACTCCAAGTATTAGGAGAGTGAACGCCAAAAATATTTCTTGGTGCATAGCCCAGAAAAATGCAGTCCAGTCTTTGGTCCCAACTTGTGCCTTTTGGTTATCGGCACATATGGTAGCGAACTATATGGCATGGAGTCTAAAGATTCCAGACAAGTTGGTTGACGCGTATATTCATCTCGCACTTAATCAGTCTGCACGCCAAGGATGCTCCATTTCAGTTGAACTGCACAAAAATTTGGGTGGTTCATTTTCTCAACCGCATCCTTTCTCGTCTGCAATGTAGAATTTTGGCGAGATACAGGACCAAGATGAGCCAGTAAACTAGTTGGATGAAAGTAGTGGCCAAGTTGCTCAAACCTCCCTCGGCACGAGGCCACTATTTGAGGATAAACCTACAAGCAAAGTTCAGATTGTCTGTGCTGCCTCTTATGTACTCGAAAGTTTACTCGTACAAGAACTAATTTTAGCAAGAAGTACCTCCGATTGAACACCATTTACCAGTTTGTACCCTAGGTAATTAAAGTTCGTCCATGGATCATATTGGTTGTGATCTAAATCATTTGGATGCATAAACATACTGAACATGTGTATATCTGAATATTTTTGTGAATTATGTATGAATATTGTCGTGTGATCTATCAATCATTTGGATGCATAGATATACTGAGCTTGTCTATATATGAATCTTTTGAGTTGTTGATAGTGAATGTTGGCTATGAATATGAACGTGTCCTATGAACCTGAGTTTGATATGAATGTTTACCTTTTCTGTTGTATTTGTGTGTGAGCTTGTTAGTATGCCTACTGTGAGGTATAAAACGCAGGTCTCTTATGAAAGTAATGTTGTGTCCAATTTATGTTTTCCCTTCTAACCACATTATATATATATTTATATTATTACTATTATCGTATATTTTATAGAGACTTATATATACATTATAAAAACATCCCACGTGTTATTAACTTATAAAAGTATATGTTTAACGGAAGTTGGCAAGGAAAATCCTGGTTGTTTTTGACTCACAGGCAAGGAAAATCCTGGTGATTGCGTACAAAAGCTTCCGAAGATTTTAAGGACCAGTTTAATAATAATGCCTCATTTTTATTTTGAGCAATAACTCGCTAGTTTCTTAATTATATATATATATATATATAATGTGCCTCTCCGGTTTGTTCTTTGATATTAATTGCTCCTTCTAACATAACATTGTATATATAACGAGCCCACCTAATACGTGTATTTCAAGGAAGTGCAAATGGGCTGGGATTTCTTAGAAAATATAAATGGGCCTGATTGATGCCAAATTATTTGTTCACCCAGCCCAGCAAATGGACTATACATTCTAGAAAACATGGGTTAAATATATGCCAAATTTTTGCAGGCTGACATGTGGGCCAATAGGTCGAAGCCTACGCAGGGCGTTGTCAACTTGGTCAACAAAATGATTGTGTCATCCACAGCCATTGGATTTATATCCAACAGCCGGCATGCACCTTCAATCTCTCGTCTTCTTCCTCCATCATCGCCGGGACCACCTGATCCGGCCTCCGGCGGCTAGCGGCTCTGCTTAGCACGCATCACTGTGAAGCGCTACCCCACTGTTGGCCAGGCTATCCCTCCACCCCTCGACACCTCCTGTTATTCTCCACAGACTACAGCTGAAGGAAATATGCCCTAGAGGCCATAATAAAGTTATTATTTATTTCCTTATATCATATAAATATTTATTATTCATGCTAGAATTGTATTAACCGGAAACATAATACATGTGTGAATACATAGACAAACAGAGTGTCACTAGTATGCCTCTACTTGACTAGCTCGTTAATCGAAGATGGTTATGTTTCCTAACCATAGACATGAGTTGTCATTTGATTAACGGGATCACATCATTAAGAGAATGATGTGATTGACTTGACCCATTCTGTTAGCTTAGCACTTGATTGTTTAGTATGTTGCCATTGCTTTCTTCATGACTTATGCATGTTCCTATGATGTAGCGACCCGACCCAAAATGGACCGAAGTCTCTGTGCTTAAGTGTCATCCCTGGATCGGTATGCTGACACACACAGTACTCGAGGAATTATAACAGAGTTCAATCACACTTTATTACATCGAGGTTCTCAAAAGAGTATTTATTACAATAATATGGCCAAAGGCCATTTAAATAAAAATAATTGCGGAAGCTTCAAAGGTAAATGAGTCCATCCAACTCCACGGCAAACTGAGTGCAGAACAATGACCTATCGCATCTTTAATCCTTGTCGGAAAAGTCTGCAACATGAGACGTTGCAGCCGGTCAGCACATGAAATATGCTGGCAATTTCACACCATAGAATAATAATAAATGAAAAGACTATCTCTATATGCAAATTTAGCTGGTGGAGGCTCTAAGTTTAATTTTTGCATAAAGCTAATTTTACCCTACAACAAAGGAATAATTTTGTTTATTACTACTAAGTTAAAATGCCATAATTGAGAAGGTTCCTCCAACTCAATACCAAAATTCCCAAGTTATTAGTAACCTAATAATTTCATTAAATAGAGTGATGAGATCAACTAATAATTCACTTCTATATACTCAAATTGTCCATAACCGGGGACATGGCTAATCATGATTAGTTTGTACACTCTGCAGAGGTTTGCGCACTTTTCCCCACAAGACTCGACCACCTCCATGATAGGAAGATCGAGACATAGCCTTTTAGAAGCGTTTCCCCTTAACCCTGGATAGACCGGTACACCTACTTTCCCCTACATCAGCTAGTCTACCACGAAAAAAGGTCACACAACTTACTCAACTATGCCAGAGCCCATAATGGCTTGTGGCTGCACACGGAAGTTTCCAGGCCTGAAATAACTTATGATCCCTTTGAGCCTGGGTGGCGGGCCTAGGGTAATCACACGGGTACTCCGGGATTCCCCTTGGGCAAGCACTGGTTTCTCCAGGTGCCCCAAACAATCCACCCAGATGTGTATTAAAGTTGCCACCTTAGGTTATCCCAAAATTATTATCTCGCGCAACTTGCATGAATCACACATACCAATCCCCATCTACGAGCATGGCTAAGCAATATATGATATAACGAATATTCCCGGGGTGATCAAAAGGTCATAGGTTCCTACCACATGAACTACATAGCATAACCACACGTTCCCAATCCTATTCATGCAATCTTTGAGGGTGAAACTAATGCATAGTAAAAACTGGGTATTGAAAATTATGATCAAAGTGTGAACTTGCCTTGCTGACGTTCGTTGAACTGTAAAGATTCGTAGTAGCAAGCTTCGCACTCCGGATGATCTAGCGTAATCAAGCAATAACATACATAAGCATACAAGCAAAGATCCAAAAAGAAAACAAATGAAAGACTTTGAAAAACTCCAAAACAACTAAATAAAGTTTCTGTACAGTACATAATTTATACAGCAGCAAAAAAATGGGTGTTTGGGTTTAACATAAAGTACACGACACAAGCTTCGATTTGCAAAAAGAATCACCTAAAACGGAGTTACGAAACTCGAGATACAGCCTAACGAAGTTTGAAGACAGATCTGTTTGAATTCAAATTTTAAAATTTTCAAAAAATATTTTTCGTTTGGTTCTTTGGATAGATGGGATTTCTATGAATTAGTAGGAAAAAGAATCAACTAAATCGGATCTATAGACTAAAATATATACAAGAAACAAGAATTGGTATAGAATCTGAGATTGAAAAACATACTGGAAAAAGAGAAAATTTTGGCCTGAGTGTTCACCGGACTTGTCGCCGGAGAAGAGGAAGATGGTGGATCTGGTGTGCTTCAGCGAAGGATGTGTGCGGGACGGTGTAGAGGATGATGAGGCGGATCCGAGCAGCAGTGCGACGGGATAGTTCTTGTCTCCTGGCGCGGTGGAGAAGCCGCCTGTAGCGACCCGACCCGAATGAATCAAGTCTCTGTGCTCCGGTGTCATCCCTGGATCAGTAATGCTGACACCACACAGTACTTCGAAGGATTTATAGCAGAGTGGAAATCACACACTTATTACATCGATGTCTCAGAGAGAACTTAAGAACTCCGGTTGCAAAGAAAGAACGAACAGAACAAAGCAACGGAAAACAAACGGCGGAAGAAAACAACTCGGTTCTAGCAAGTTGAAACTAGGTCAAATTTTATAGTAGCAAAAACTTGTTTAAGTTAATTAGTCGGAACGGCGGTTTCGAAACGAAACTCCAGGCGCTTGAATCACCTGATTCCGATAAACGAGCGAGAAAAAAAACTAGAACGAAGATCGGATCTGAAATCGCGATCAGAAAATCGTGGAAGAAAATCTGACGAAAAGAAAACGATGAACGGTTAAACGAATGGACGTTCGTTAACCGAGAATAATCGGTGATCACGTTCGTTAAGATGAACGGTTCGGCGAACGCTCGCTAAACAACTAAACCAAAAGAAAAACGAAAACCGATCTAGGGTTTCGGGAAAAAAACCGAAACAAAGAAACGAAAGAAAACCGGAACGGTTAAAAAAAACCGAACCGAGGGGAGGGTGGCGCGGCGCGGGGGCTACCTCGGCGAGGGGCTCTGGTGGCGGGGCTAGGCGGCGGGCGGCGGTGGCAGGCGGCGGCGCGGGGCGGCAAGCGGCGCGGCAGGCGGCAGGCGGCGGCGGCGGCTGCTGCTGCTTACTGCGGGGGCGGGCGGCGGTGTGGGGAGGAGAGGGGGGGCTGGTATATAAAGGGGGGGAAAGGGGTTGCTTGGGGGAGGGGGCAACGCAAGGGGTGGCGGCGGCGAGGCGGAGTCCGAGCCGGACTCGGCGCGGCGGCGGCGGCTGCGCGCTGCGCGCGAGGGGCGGGGCGGCTGGGCCGGCCTAGCCGGCTGGGCCTTGGCCCAGGCGGGTGCTGCGACTTTTTTTTAATAGTTACGCGCGCAGAAAAACAAAGAAAAGAAAATCTAAACGAACTCCAAAATTCCCGAAGTAAATTTTCCCCGACTACTAAAAATGAGTCGAACAAAATGAACTTCTCGGGGCCTAGATGCAATTTTTGAAAACACACATTTTTCCCTAATCCAAATAAAATGCAAATAAACACCGGAAAAAAATCCAAAAATTGAATTATTTATTAAATCTTCATTTTTCCTAAATTTGGGAAAAGTCATATTATTTCCCTCTCTCATATTTTGATATTGGAAAAATAATTGAAGATGAAATAAATAAATCAAATGATCCTCTTTTTTCAAAATTTGAGAAAACTCAAATATGAAAATGACGAAATCTCCAACTCTCTCCGAGGGTCCTTGAGTTGCGCGAAATTTCTAGGATCGACCAAAATGCAGGAAAATATGATATGCATGATGATCTACTGTATAACATTCCAAATTGAAAAATTGGGATGTTACAAACCTACCCCCCTTAAGATGAATCTCGCCCTCGAGATTCGGGTTGGCTAGAAAATAGGTGAGGGTGGTCTTTGAGCATTTCTTCTTCTCTCTCCCAGGTGGCTTCATCCTCTGAGTGGTGGTTCCACTGAACTTTGCAAAACTTGATAACCTTGCTGCGAGTAACTCTACTGGCAAACTCGAGAATCTTGACTGGTTTCTCCTCATACGTTAAGTCATCCTTCAACTGAATTGCTTCAAGTGGCACTGTATCTCTTAGAGGTACCTCCGCCATTTCGGCGTGACATTTCTTCAGCTGAGAAACGTGGAATACATCATGAACTCCTGACAGTCCCTCTGGTAATTCCAACTTATAAGCGACTTCTCCCATACATTGCAAGATCTTATACGGTCCAACGAAACGCGGTGCTAATTTCCCCTTAACTCCAAAGCGCTTAAATCCTCGAAGTGGGGATACTCGAAGATAAACTCTGTCTCCAGTTTCGTAAACTGTCTCCTTGCGTTTAGAATCTGCGTAGCTCTTCTTCCTGGACTGGGCTACCTTGAGTCTATCGCGAATCAACTTAACTTTCCGTTCAGACTCCTTAATCAAATCTGGTCCAAAGAACTGACGGTCTCCAACTTCGTCCCATGACAACGGTGTCCTGCACCTCCTTCCGTATAAAGCTTCGAAAGGTGCCATCTTCAAACTGGTTTGGTAATTGTTGTTATAAGAAAACTCCGCATACGGTAAGTTATCGTCCCAACTAGATCCATAATCTAGTGCACAAGCTCTCAGCATATCTTCCAAAATCTGATTGACTCTCTCAGTCTGTCCATCCGTCTGTGGGTGAAATGTTGTGCTAAACTCTAGCCTCGTACCCAAAGTTTCATGCAACTGATTCCAAAACTTTGAGGTAAATTGGGTTCCTCTATCTGATACGATACTCCTTGGAACTCCATGCAAACAAATGATTCTAGTCATGTATATCTTTGCCAACTTAGCACTGGTGTAAGTAGTCTTAACTGGAATAAAATGTGCTACCTTCGTCAAACGATCAACTACTACCCATATCGAGTCATAGCCTGCCTTTGTCCTAGGTAGTCCTGTGATATAATCCATGCCTATCTTATCCCACTTCCATTCGGGTATCGGCAATGGTTGTAACAATCCGGCTGGCTTCTGATGTTCTGCCTTTACTCTATGAGACACATCACAAACTGCTACATATGCTGCAATATCCTTCTTCATTCCGGTCCACCAGAATGTTTCCTTCAAATCCAAATACACCTTGGTATTTCCTGGGTGAATCGAATACGGTGAATCATGTGCCTCTTGCAGAATCAACTTCCTGATCTCCGGGTCATTGGGTACATAAACACGGTCTTCAAACCACAGGGTATCGTGCTCATCCTGACGAAATCCCTTTGCTTTTCCTTTGCTCAGTTTCTCCTTTATAGAAGCAATCTCCTTGTCTGATTTCTGAGCCTCTCTGATTTTATCCATCAATGTTGACTGAATCTCCAATGCTGCTACATAGCCTCTTAGAACTACTTCCAAACATAGCTCACGAAGGTTTTCTGCTAACTCCTTGGGTATTTCTCCTGTCATTGACGTATTGACATGGCTCTTACGGCTCAATGCGTCAGCTACTACATTAGCTTTTCCAGGATGGTAATGCAACCTCATATCATAATCCTTGATGAGCTCCAACCATCTCCTCTGTCTGAGGTTCAACTCCTTCTGCGTGAAAATGTACTTCAAACTCTTGTGATCCGTGTACACCTCACAATGATTTCCAATGAGGAAATGTCTCCACGTCTTCAATGCATTCACTATGGCTGCTAACTCCAAATCGTGCGTGGCATAATTCAACTCATGAGGCTTCAGTTGTCGTGAAGCATACGAAACAACTCTCCCTTCCTGCATAAGCACTGCTCCAAGTCCTCGTCGTGAAGCGTCACAGTACACCTCATAATCCTTGGTCTAATCTGGCAATATCAACACTAGTGAGGTCACCAAGCGTTTCTTCAACTCCTGGAAACTAGCCTCACACTCCTCCGTCCATTTGAACTTGATATCCTTGTTCAACAATTCAGTCATAGGCTTTGAAATCTTTGAAAAGTTCTCAATGAATCTCCGGTAGTATCCTGCGAGTCCAAGAAAACTCCGGATCTCTCCAACTGTCGTTGGTGCTTCCCATTCGGTTACGGTCTCAACCTTTGTGGGGTCAACTGCTATCCCTTCTCCGGATATAACATGTCCAAGAAATCCAACTTCCTTTAACCAAAACTCACATTTGCTGAATTTGGCATATAACTGATGTTCCCTTAGTTTCTCCAAAACCAAACGCAAATGTTCCTTATGCTCCTCTTCATTCTTTGAGAAAATCAGAATGTCATCAATCAACACTACGACGAACTTATCCAAAAACTCCATAAATACCTTGTTCATCAGGTTCATAAAATAGGCAGGTGCGTTAGTCAGTCCAAATGACATAACGGTATACTCGTACAATCCGTATCTCGTGGTAAAAGTTGTCTTGGGTATGTCCTGCTCTCGAATCTTCAACTGATGGTACCCTGATCGCAAATCGATCTTGGAAAACACTTTAGCTCCTTGCAAACGATCAAACAGATCATTAATCATTGGCAGTGGGTACTTGTTCTTGATTGTTACTTCGTTCAATCCACGGTAATCAACAACCATCCTTAATGATCCATCCTTCTTCTCCACTAGAAGTACGGGTGATCCCCAAGGCGAAGAACTTGGGCGAATGTAACCTTTCTCCAGTAACTCCTTAGTCTGATTCTTAATTTCTACCAAATCCTTTGCTGGCATCCGGTATGGTCTCTTTGATATTGGCCCAGTGCCCGGCAAAAGCTCAATTAAAAACTCGATATCCCTATCAGGTGGCATGCCTGGTAACTCTTCTGGAAATACATCAGGAAAATCCTTTACCACTGGTACTTCCTCCTGTACAACTCCTGTTAGGCAATTTACTTGTGTCCTTTTTGGCACATGTAGGGATACATACTTGATCCTTCGTCCTTCTGGTGTGGTAAGCAAAATTGACTTACTAGCACACTCAATATTCCCTTCATACTTTGATAACCACTCCATGCCTAATATCACATCCAGTCCTTGAGATTCCAGTACTATTAGGTCTGAGGGAAAAACATAGTTACCAATCCTTAATGGTAACCGATCACACCATCGTCTAGCCATAAACTCCCCTCCTGGTGAGCTTACTAACATGGATGACCTAAGGGCTTGGGTTGGCAGGTTATATTTATCCACAAATCCCCTTGATACGTATGAATGCGATGCACCAGTGTCAAAAAGAACAAGTGCAGTAAATGACTTAACCAGAAACTTACCGATTACTGCATCAGGCTGATCATCAACCTCCTCCACATTAACGTGGTTCACCTGTCCCCTGTTGAAAGGGTTCGGCTTCTTCCCAGAGCTTCCATTGCCATTTACATTCTGGCCTTTAGGACATTCATTGGCATAATGTCCGGTCTTGGAACACTTGAAACAGGTGACTTGACTCAGATCTCTCTTGGTTGGGGTTGATGGGATGGTCCGATTCTGGCCGTTGCTTCCTCCATTCCCATTACCATTTTTGTGGCCATTATGGTTGTGCGAACTACCTCCTCCATGGGTATGCTGAAAATGAACTCCCGGTTTAGGGGTAAAATGGGGCTTCTGCTGGACTCCAGAGTTATACTTCCCCTGTCCATACTTCCTCTTGCGGTTCTCAATCTGCTGTTGCTTCCCTTCAATCATGATGGCATGATCTACCAACTCCTGGTAGTTGTTGAAACTTGCTACCATCAACTTCATACTCAACTCATCATTCAGTCCTTCCAGAAACTTCTCCTGCTTACTACATCCGTAGCAACGTCATCTGGGGCATAACGTGCTAACTTGCTGAAATCATCAACGTACTGGCCAACTGTCCTTCCTCCTTGGCGTAAGTTGCGAAACTCACGCTTCTTCATGGCCATAGCTCCTGCTAAAACATGGGCACTGCGGAAAGCTTGCTGAAACTGATCCCATGTGACAGTGTCAACTGGGTAAGTGGCTGTGAAGTTCTCCCACCATGCTGCCGCAGGTCCGTCAAGCTGATGTGTGGCAAACTTCACTTTCTCACCATCCGTGCATCCTGCAATGGTCAACTCCCTTCCTATCTTGCGGAGCCAATCGTCTGCTATTATTGGCTCAGTGCTACTGGAAAACACCGGTGGATTCAGCCTAAGGAAACGGGCTAGGTCGTCAACAGGTGGCGGCGGCGGAGGGTTGTTGTTGTTGTTGTTGTTTTGTTGGTTCTGGACTAACATCTGCATCAATTGATTCTGTTGCTGGATCAACTGGGTGAGCTCCGGTGGAAAGGCAAATCCGGGGTCACGTCTCGGAGGCATCTGAGGGTTTAGAAAAGACGAGATTTAAGAATAGAGTGAGGTCTAAAAGAGAAAACACTACCCCAATGCACATGAGCAATGCACACAAAATCACTCCATTCAATCAAACAAGGGCATACAATCGATCTAACTATCGCAAAAGTGTTCGAACTATAGTGTATACATGGGGGAAATACTACTAATATTTGGTGGTCATCTAGAAATTTGAACCGGCGGAAGACTCCATGATGTCTGCTCCAGCTTCGTCTTCAAAGTCGGGTTCACTTGGATCCGAATCGGTGTCGTCGATGATGATGTAGTTGTCCGGACATGCGACGTACATGTCTTCCTTCCTGGATGCTAACTCCCCCTTGAGTTCTTCAATCTCCTTCTTGAGATCGCCATTGTGCCTTGCTAGAGCTACTATCTCGTCCATGTAGTCCTTGCGTGTAGCCTTCAGTTCTCCTTCTAACTCGGTGATCCTTGCCTTCGCATTCTTCAACTCTATCATATTGTTGCAAATCTGGTTCTCGTGGCGTCGAATGTGCTGGTTTAACTCCTGGATGTAAGCTGCAATGGATCTATCCTTCTTGGTGCTGACTAACTCCCATTGTTCATCTCGGCGTCCGCAAATCTAGTAGATAGTGTCCTTGAGGTCTTCTTGGTAAACTTCTCCAATGCGTCCTATGGTGATATGAGCTGCCATGCTCTTTCCCAGACTCCAGGTTGGTGCATTGAAAACACTATCTATGGGTTTCGTGATTGGCGCGAATGTCCTTCCCGGAACGTGAGCTTGAATCTTCCAGCACTCCTCTTCAGGCAGAGTGGCATTGAAGGTCCCGGTGAAGCTTGGTAAACCAATGTTCAGGTACTTGGTGACTTCCTTCAAGTGAAATCCAAAAGGTGTGCCTTCATCCGGTTGAGCGTACTTAATCTTCGCGTTCGTCATGCTAAAAGAGTAGAAAAGATGAGGAGTTAGAAAATGAGAAGAGAATAGTGATCTATGGCTTTAACTTAGTGGTCGTGTCCTACAGTCAGCGTGTGCTCTGATACCATCTCTGTAGCGACCCGACCCGAATGGATCAAGTCTCTGTGCTCCGGTGTCATCCCTGGATCAGTAATGCTGACACCACACAGTACTTCGAAGGATTTATAGCAGAGTGGCAATCACACACTTATTACATCGATGTCTCAAAGAGAACTTATTACAATAAATATGGCTTAAGGCCATCTAATAAAGATAACAACGGAAGACTTGGAAGATAAATGGGTCCATCAACTCCAATGGCATCACTGAGTATAGAACCACGACCTAAAAATACCTTACGCGTCGTCTGAAAAGTCTGCAACATGAAAGTTGCAGCCCGAAAACGGGTCAGCAAATGGAATATGCTGGCAAGGTAACACATAGAGAGTAATGAACAGTAATGAGCTATACTATATGCATGTATGGCTGGTGGAAAGCTCTATGGTTACAGTTTTGCGTAAAGCCAGTTTTTCCCTACTACAAAGGAATAAATTTATTTAACTATCATGGTAGTTGAACATCGAGAATGGTTGACAGCATTCCGATCCCAATTAGGTGAACAATTAAAACCCAACAATATTAATTAGAAGTAACATGATGAGATTCACACGATATTCAAGTACTAGAGACTCAAGTTGTCCATAACCGGGGACACGGCTAATCATGATTAGTTTATTACACTCTGCAGAGGTTTGCGCACTTTTCCCCACAAGACTCGATCGCCTCCATTGAATTTCTCGCACTACTTGGTGTTTGAGAAACGGATGACCGAGACATAGTCTTTCAGAAGCACTAGCACCTTACGATCGGGTAGACCGCACCTCCTACAACCCCTACATCTTCTAGTCTACCACTGTAAGAGTTCGCACGACTTAGTCAACTATGCCAGAGCCCATAATGGCTTGTGGCTGCACACAGAAGTTTCTAGCATGAATAATCTTATGATCCCTTTGAGCCTGGGTGGCGGTCCAAAAGAAAACAGGCAAGTCCTGATAGAAACCAGGTGCCTCAATCCACCCAGATGTGTATTTAAGTTGCCACCTTAAGTAAACCATTAAAATTAACAAACTCACATCTGTCATGGATATCACTCACCCAATCCACGTCTACTAGCATAGCATGGCATAATAAGCAAACGTAGAAGTAACTCCCAAAGGTTTCATAATAATACAGGTAATAGGTACTACCTCATCTACTTCCCATCCCACAATTTAATTAGATCCTAATCATGCAATGTGTGAGGATTGATCTAATGCAATAAAACTGGGCAATGAGAAGGTATGATCAAAGTGTTACTTGCCTTGCCGATGATCCGCGAAACCTAGAGATTCGAAGTAACAGGCGGCGCACTCCGGGTAATCTATCGCAGACAAACAACAAGCATACAATAAGTACTCATCAATTGCACAGGTAAAACTCGAACAAGAGATCGAACCATAAAGTTCAACTTAAGAACTCCGGTTGCAAAGAAAGAACGAACCGAACAAAGCAACGGAAAACAAACGATGGAAGAAAACAACTCGGTTCTAGCAAGTTGAAACTAGGTCAAATTTTATAGTAGCAAAAACTTGTTTAAGTTGATTAGTCGGAACGGCGGTTTTGAAACGAAACTCCAGGCGCTTGAATCACCTGATTCTGATAAATGAGCGAGAAAAAAAACTAGAACGAAGATCGGATCTGAAATCGCGATCAGAAAATTGCGGAAGAAAATCCGACGAAAAGAAAACGACGAACGGTCAAACGAATGGACGTTCGTTAACCGAGAATAATCGGTGATCACGTTCGTTAAGATGAACGGTCCGGCGAACGCTCGCTAAACAACTAAACCAAAAGAAAAACGAAAACCGATCTAGGGTTTCGGAAAAAAAAACCAAAACAAAGAAACGAAAGAAAACCGGAACGGTTAAAAAAAACCGAACCGAGGGGAGGGTGGCGCGGCGCGGGGGCTACCTCTGCGAGGGGCTCCGGTGGCGGGGCTAGGCGGCGGGCGGCGGCGGCAGGCGGCGGCGCGGGGCGGCAGGCGGCGGCGGCGGCTGCTGCTGCTTGCTGCGGGGGCGGGGGGCGGTGTCGGGAGGAGAGGGGGGGCTGGTATATAAAGGGGGGAAAGGGGTTGCTTGGGGGAGGGGGCAAGGCAAGGGGCGGCGGCGGCAAGGCGGAGTCCGAGCCGGACTCGGCGCCGCGGCGGCTGCGCGCGGCGCGCGAGGGGCGGGGCGGCTGGGCCTTGGCCCAGGCGGGCGCTGCGACTTTTTTTAATAGTTACGCTCGCAGAAAAACAAATAAAATAAAATCTAAACGAACTCCAAAATTCCCGAAGTAAATTTTCCCCGACTCCTAAAAATGAGTCAAACAAAATGAACTTCTCGGGGCCTAGATGCAATTTTTGAAAACACACATTTTTCCCTAATCCAAATAAAATGCAAATAAACACCGGAAAAAAATCCAAATTTTGAATTATTTATTAAATCTTCATTTTTCCTAAATTTGGGAAAAGTCATATTATTTCCCTCTCATATTTTGATATTGGAAAAATAATTGAAGATGAAATAAATAAATCAAATGATCCTCTTTTTTCAAAATTTGAGAAAACTCAAATATGAAAATGACGAAATCTCCAACTCTCTCCGAGGGTCCTTGAGTTGCGCGAAATTTCTAGGATCGACCAAAATGCAGGAAAATATGATATGCATGATGATCTACTGTATAACATTCCAAATTGAAAAATTGGGATGTTACACCGCCGGAATACACGAACTCCGACGAGCAATTGGCAAGGTTAGAGAGGGGGAAAAGCTCCAGAAGGAGAGGGCTTCAGACGAGGGGAACTTGGTCGTCTCTGTGGGCTTTTATAGAGGGTCAGGGGAAGCCAGAGGAGAGCGGGGCGTTGCCGGAATTAATGTGTTTAATGGCTGCAGTATGAAGCGTTCGTGGTGGCCATTATAGCTGTCTAGGAGGCGCACCAGGGGATGGGAGGGGTCGAGGGAGGTAAGGGGAACCGGTTCCGGCAGTTATTGAGTTGGGAGAGGGAGAGGAAGGGAGGGATCGAGGTACAGGTGTCCATGGCTGTTGCTCTCTGTTCATGTTCATGTAACGATGAGAGGAGGAAGATGGCCATCAGTTGGGCTGGAAGATATGGGCCTTAGTGGGAGAAGTTTGGCCAAGGGCAAAGGGTAAAAATTAGATAGATGGGCTAGATAGGCTGACGGAGAGAAATCTTAACTAAAATCAATATTAGACTAGATAATCAATAAATAAATTGTTCGCTCTCACAGAGTTACTATTTAGATCTGAAGAAAAATGTTCACATAATAATATGGTCTTATATATGACCCTGTGAACATTTATCCGGCCTAAAATGCAAGTTTTCAAAAATAAACTTTTTGCTAAACTAATAAAATAAAGTGCAAATAAAACCCAACAAATATATTTTGGTTCCAAATTCATTTTCCAATATTTTCCTTCTAGTATTGAAGAAGTCATTTTATCTTCTCTCTTTATTTTATTTTTGAAATAAAGGAAATGAATTTAGTGAAACCAAATTTGATCCAAACTCCAAATTTTGAAGTTAAAGAATTTTCAAAGATTGGATTTAAGGAAACTTCCAATTCTCTCTTTCGGTCCTTGAATTGCATAAAGTTCTTTGGATCAAAATTCAAAATAAAAGAAATGGGGCAAAAATGCATAAATCATGGATGCATATGACTGATCTATTTTAAACATCCGAATTGAAAATTGAGATGTTACATATGAGTATGAGATTATGCAACTCCCGTTTACCGGAGGAACACTTTGTGTGCTACCAAACATCACAATGTAACTGGGTGATTATAAAGGTGCTCTACAGGTGTCTCCGAAGGTACTTGCTGGGTTGGCATATTTTGAGATTAGGATTTGTCACTCCAATTGTCGGAGAGGTATCTCTGGGCCCTCTCGGTAATGCACATCACTTAAGCCTTGCAAGCATTGCAACTAATGAGTTAGTTGCCGGATCATGTATTACGGAACGAGTAAAGAGACTTGCCGGTAACGAGATTGAACTAGGTATTGAGATACCGATGATCAAATCTCGGGCAAGTAACATACCGATGACAAAGGGAACAACGTATGTTGTTATGCGGTTTGACCGAGAAAGATCTTCGTAGAATATGTGGGAGCCAATATGAGCATCCAGGCTCTGCTATTGGTTATTGACCGGAGACGTGTCTCGGTCATGTCTACATAGTTCTCGAACCCGTAGGGTCCGCACGCTTAAAGTTCGATGACGGTTATATTATGAGTTTATGTGTTTTATGTACCGAAGGAGTTCGGAGTCCCGGATGAGTTCAGGGACATGACGAGGAGTCTCGAAATGGTCGAGACGTAAAGATCGATATATTGGACGACTATATTCGGACATCGGAAAGGTTCCGAGTGATTCGGGTATTTTTTGGAGTACCGGAGAGTTACGGGAATTCGTATTGGGCCTTAATGGGCCATACGGGAAAGGAGAGAAAGGCCTCAAAGGGTGGCCGCACCCCTCCCCATGGACTGGTCCGAATTGGACTAGGGAGGGGGGCGCCCCCTTCCTTCCTTCTCCTTTTCCCTTCCCTTTCCTTCCCTCCTACTCCTACTACTTGGAAGGGCTCCTAGTTCTACTAGGAAAGGGGGGAATCCTACTCCCGGTGGGAGTAGGACTCCCAGGGCGCGCCATAGAGAGGGTCGGCCCCTCCCCTCCTCCACTCCTTTATATACGTGGCCAGGGGGCACCCCATAGACACAACAATTGATCAAGTTGATCATTTAGCCGTGTGCGGTGCCCCCCTCCACCATAGTCCACCTCGATAATACTATAGCGGTGCTTAGGCGAAGCCCTGCGTGGGTAGAACGTCAACATCGTCACTACGCCGTCGTGCTGACGAAACTTTCCCTAAACACTCGGCTGGATCGAAGTTTGAGGGACGTCATCGGGTTGAACGTGTGCTGAACTCAGAGGTGTCGTACGTTCGGTACTTGATCGGTCCGATCATGAAGACGTACGACTACATCAACCACGTTGTACTAACGCTTCCGCTTTTGGTCCATGAGGGTATGTGGACAACACTCTCCCCTCTCGTTGCTATGCATCACCATGATCTTGCGTGTGCGTAGGAAATTTTTTGAAATTACTACGTTCCCCAACAGTAGTATCAGAGCCAGGTTTTATGCGTAGATGCCATATGCACGAGTAGAACACAAGTAATTTGTGGGCGATACAAGTCATACTGCTTACCAGCATGTCATACTTTGGTTCGGCGGTATTGTTGGATGAAGCGGCCCGGACCGACATTACGCGTACGCTTACGCGAGACTGGTTTTACCGCCATGCTATGCACACAGGTGACTAGCTGGTGTCAGTTTCTCCAACTTTAGTTGAACCGAGTGTGGCTACGCCCGGTCCTTGCGAAGGTTAAAACAGCACCAACTTGACAAAATATCGTTGTGGTTTTGATGCATAGGTAAGAACGGTTCTTGCTTAGCCCGTAGCAGCCACGTAAAACTTGCAACTACAAAGTAGAGGACGTCTAACTTGTTTTTGCAGGGCATGTTGTGATGTGATATGGTCAAGACGTGATGAGATATAAGTTGTTGTATGAGATGATCATGTTTTGTTGAAGTTATCATCAACTGGCAAAAGCCTTATGGTTGTCTCTCTATTGCATAAGATGCAAAGCGCCAAATAATTGCTTTACTTTATCGCTATGCGGTAGCAATAGTTGCAAGAGCAATAGTTGGCGAGACGACCATATGATGACACATTGATATAGATCAAGATGATGGAGATCATGGTGTCATGCAGGTGACGATGGGGATCATGACGATGCTTTGGAGATGGAGATCAAAGGCACAAGATGATGATGGCCATATCATGTCACATATTATGATTGGATGTGATGTTTACCTTTTATACATCTTATTTTGCTTAGTTCGGCGGTAGCTTTATAAGATGATCTCTCACTAAATTATCAAGGTATAAGTGTTCTCCCTGAGTATGCACCGTTGCGAAAGTTCTTCGTGCTGAGACACCACGTGATGATCGGGTGTGAAAGGCTCTACGTTCAAATTCAACGGGTGCAAAACAGTTGCACACGCGGAATACTCAAGTTAAACTTGACGAGCCTAGCATATAACAGATATGGCCTCGGAACACGGAGACCGAAAGGTCGAGCGTGAATCATATAGTAGATATGATCAACATAGTGATGTTCACCATTGAAACTACTCCATCTCACGTGATGATCGGACATGGTTTAGTTGATTTGGATCACGTGATCACTTGGAAGATTGGAGGGATGTCTATCTAAGTGGGAGTTCTTAAGTAATATGATTAATTGAACTTTAATTTATCATGAACTTAGTCCTGGTAGTATTAGCATATCTATGTTGTAGATCAATAGATCGCGTTGTTGCTTCCCTATGTTTTATGTATGTTCCTAGAGAAAACTAAGTTGAAAGATGATAGTAGCAACGATGTGGACTGGGTCCGTGATCTGAGGTTTATCCTCATTGCTGCACAGAAGAATTATGTCCTTGATGCACTGCTAGGTGACAGACCTATTACAGGAGCAAATGCACATGTTATGAACGTTTGGCTAGCTCAATATGATGATGGTAATAGATAGTTTTGTGACAAGATAAATTGTAACGAGAAACAAGTAACAAAAGTAAATAAAGTGCAGCAAGGTGGCCCAATCCTTTTTCTAGCAAAGGACAAGCCGGAACAAACTCTTATAATAGGAAAAGCGCTCCCGAGGACACATGGGAATATCGTCAAGCTAGTTTTCATCACGTTCATATGATTCACGTTCGGTACTTTGATAATTTGATATGTGGGTGGACCGGTGCTTGGGTGCTGTTCTTACTTGAACAAGCATCCCACTTATGATTAACCTCTATTACAAGCATCCGCAACTACAACAAAAGTATTAAGGTAAACCTAACCATAGCATGAAACATATGGATCCAAAGCATCACCTTACGAAGCAACGCATAAACTAGGGTTTAAGCTTCTGTCACTCTAGTAACCCATCATCTACTTATTACTTCCCAATGCCTTCCTCTAGGCCCAAATAATGGTGAAGTGTTATGTAGTCGACGTTCACATAACACCACTAGAGGCTAGACAACATTCATCTTATCAAAATATCAAACGAATACCAAATTCACATGACTACTAATAGCAAGACTTCTCCCTTGTCCTCAGGAACAAACGTAATTACTCACAAAGCATATTCATGTTCATAATCAGAGGGGTAATAATAGGCATAAAGGATCTGAACATATGATCTTCCACCAAATAAACCAACAAGCATCAACTACAAGGAGTAATCAACACTACTAGCAACCAACTAGCACCAATCCCGGACTTCGAGACAAGAATTGGATACAAGAGATGAACTAGGGTTTGGAGATGAGATGGTGCTGGTGAAGATGTTGATGGAGATTGCCCTCTCCCAATGAGAGGAGAGTTTGTGATGACGATGGTGATGATTTCCCCCTCCCGGAGGGAAGTTGCCCCGGCAGAACAGCTCTGCCGGAGCTCTAGATTGGTCCCACCTCGGTTCTGCCTCGTGGCGGCGGAGTCTCGTCCCGAAAGGTTCCTTCTTATTTTTTTCTCATCGAAAGACTTCATATAGCAGAAGATGGACGTCGGAGACCCACCAGGGGGCCCACGAGGTAGGGGGTGCACCCTAGGAGGGGGGGCGCGCCCCCCACCCTCGTGAGCAGGGTGTGGCCCCCCTGGACTTCATCTTTGGCGAGGATTTCTCTTTATTTATTTTAAGATATTCCATGGAGTTTCAGGACTTTTGGAGTTGCGCAGAATAGGTCTCTAATATTTGCTCCTTTTCCAGCCCAGAATTCCAGCTGCCGGCATTCTCCCTCCTTATGTAAACCTTGTAAAATAAGGGAGAATAGCCATAAGTATTGTGACATAACGTGAAATAACAGCCCATAATGCAATAAATATCAATATAAAAGCATGATGCAAAATGGACGTATCAACTCCCCCAAGCTTAGACCTCGCTTGTCCTCAAGCGAAAAGCCGATAACAATAAATATGTCCTCATGTTTAGAGGTAGAGGCGTCGATAAAAATAAAATACGGACATGAAGGCATCATGATTATTCTCATAACAGCAACATATATAGATTTTGCCATATGATTACTTATGTTCAAGCGATGATCTATTCACAATGCAAAAGTATAAATCATAAACCTTATTGGGCTCCAACAAACTATAATCTCGGTCATTGAAGCAATTGCAATTTATCATAACATCGGAAAGAGTCTATGTCAGAGCTTAAAAGCAAGCCCACATACTCAACTATCATCTAGTCCTTCATAATTGCTAACACTCACGCAATACTTGTGGTTACGGAGTTTTAATCGGACACAGAGAAAGATAGGGGCTTATAGTTTTGCCCCACAACCTTTTACCTCAAGGGTAATGTCAACAATAATGGTTCATGCTCCCCTACATCCAATTAGATATATATATATATATATCATGTTCTTTCCAACATGCTAAGCTTGCCAAATGATAAAATGAAAAAGGAAAAGGTGAAGATCACCATGACTCTTGCAAAAGGTAGAAGAAGATAATAATAAAAGATAGGCCCTTCGCAGAGGGAAGCAAAGGTTGCCATGCGCTTTTATGGTTGGATGCACAAAATCTCAATGCGAAAGAACGTCACTTTGTATTGCCCATTGTGATGTGAACCTTTATTATGCAGTCCGTCGCTTTTATTACTTCCACATCACAAGATCGTATAAAGCTTATTTCTCCCACACCAATCAATCATACATATTTAGAGAAATTTTTATTGCTTTGCACCGATGACAACTTACTTGAAGGATCTTACTCAATCCATAGGTAGGTATAGTGGACTCTCATGGCAAAACTGGTTTAAGGGTATTTGGAAGCACAAGTAGTATCTCTACTTAGTGCTGAGAATTTGGCTAGCATGAGGGGGAAAGGCAAGCTCAACAAGTTAGAGGATCCATGACAACATACTTTATCTCAGATATAAGAAAGACATAACTCATTACGTTGTCTTCCTTGTCCAACATCAACTCTTTAGCATGTCATATTTTAATGAGTGTTCCCAATCATAAAAGATGTCAATGATAATATATCTATATGTGAAACCTCTCTTTCCTTATTACTTCCTATTAGTTGCAACAATGACCAAAGCTATGTCTGCCAACTCCCAACAACTTTTAATCATCATACTCTTCCTATGTGAAGTCATTACTCTAAATAAGATCAATATGAACTTTTTGTTTCTTTTTATTCTTTTTCTCCTTTCTTTTATTCACCCAAGATCATGGCAAAATACTCAGGCCCTTGACTCAACGCTAATCTTTATTATATATAGCTCACGGACTCGATTACAAAGAGAGATCATAAAGCAAAACTCAAAACTAGATCATGCCATAAACTTTATTCTACTAGATCAAGATACTACTAATAGGATCGAACTAAGAAAAACGGTAAATATAGGAGTTGTGATTGTGATACGATACCGGGGCACCTCCCCCAAGCTTGGCAGTTGCCAAGGGGAGTGCCCATACCCATGTGATTATGTCTCCTTTGTCGGTGAAGAAGGTGGTGGTGATGGATAATCGCACATCGAGTGTAAGAGGTCCTCCAGCTTGCGGATAATGCCCTTGAGTGCAACAATATGCTCCTTCAACAAAATATTTTCTTGTCTGAGGGACTTGTTCTGTATACGAGCTAACTCAATCATCTTGAAAGCTTCAATCTCAGTTGGGGTAAGAAGGTTATGATCAAGTTGAAGGATGTCTTTAGCTGCCGGAGCTTGATCCTCTGTGGCCTTCTTGATCCTTTCATCCTTGTTGGCCTTCATGGGTTCTTCCCTCTTCAGATCTATCTTCATTAGCCAAGCATCGTTGTCACCATTGTTGGAGGAGGGGGACGACATGATGCCTAGTCTTGAAAACCCTGACAGAAAACAGCTCGAAACAAGGGCAGAGGAGATTTGCGTGATACGGGAGTCAAAACCTTCGGGAGGTTATATAATGAATTTTTACCGACCAAAATACGTAACGTGCAAGAAAACGGAGTCCGGAGGGCACACGAGGTGCTCACGAGGTAGGGGGCGCGCCCAGAGGGGTAGGGCGCGCCCACCACCCTCGTGGGGCCCTCGTGTCCTTCCCGGACTGGTACTTATTTTTCTATTTTTCTAAATATTCCAAAACGGTGAAATATTCCCTTAAAAATTGTTTTGGAGTCGGTTTACTTACCGTACCACATACCTATTCCTTTTCGGAGTCTGAAACGTTCTGGAAAGTGTCTCTTATGTATTCCTCCGGGGTTACGGTTTCAATAATATTGGTTTCAACATTTATGGGATTACCTGAGATATAATGTTTGATCCTTTGACCGTTTACCACCTTCGGATTTGTGCCTTCGAAGTTGTTGATTTTTATTGCTCCGAAACGATAGACCTCCTCGATAACATAGGGGCCTTCCCATTTAGAAAGAAGTTTTCCTGCAAAAAATCTTAAACGAGAGTTGTATAGCAATACATAATCACCTACATTAAACTCACGCTTTTGTATCCTTTTGTCATGCCATCTTTTAACTTTTCCTTTAAATAACTTGGCATTTTCATAAGCTTGGGTTCTCCATTCATCAAGTGAGCTAATATCAAATAACCTCTTCTCACCGGCAAGTTTAAAATCATAGTTTAGCTCTTTAATATCCCAATATGCCTTATGTTCTAGTTCGAGAGGTAAGTGACATGCTTTTCCATAAACCATTTTATATGGAGACATACCCATAGGATTTTTATATGCAGTTCTGTAAGACCATAATGCATCATCAAGTTTCTTAGACCAATTCTTTCTAGATCTATTAACAGTCTTTTGCAAAATTAATTTGAGCTCTCTATTGCTCAATTCTACTTGACCATATAATCAAAAGGTTCAATAATCAAAACCCCAAACATCAAAAGGTTCAATAACAAGAGAATAATTCATAGGCATTTCTTGACGTCTACTAATATTATCAATTCTTTGACATTCATCACAAGACAAGACAAACTTACGGGCATCCTTGAAGAGAGTAGGCCAATAAAAACTAGATTGCAATACCTTATGTGCAGTTCTGTCTCCAGCATGGTGTCCTCCATAGGCTTCGGAGTGACACTTGCGTAGGATCTGTTCCTGTTCATGCTCAGGTACACAACGTCTAATAACACCATCTACTCCTTCTTTATAAAGATGTGGGTCATCCCAAAAGTAATGTCTCAAATCATTGAAGAACTTTTTCTTTTGTTGGTATGTGAAGCTAGGTGGTATAAATTTAGCAACAACATAATTAGCATAATCAGCATACCAAGGAGTACTACGAGAAGTACTTATAACATTTAATTGTTCATCAGGAACACTATCATTAATAGGTAGTGGGTCATCAAGAACATTTTCTAACCTAGACAAGTTGTCTGCAACGGGGTTCTCAGCTCCCTTTCTATCAACGATGTGCAAATCAAATTCTTGCAGCAAGAGAACCCATCTAATAAGTCTAGGTTTAGAATCTTTCTTTTCCATAAGATCTTTAATAGCAGCATGATCAGTGTGAATAGTTACTTTAGAATCAACAATATAAGGTCTGAACTTATCACAAGCAAATACAACTGCTAAAAGTTCTTTTTCAGTAGTAGCATAGTTTCTTTGAGCATTGTCTAGAGTCTTACTAGCATAATGGATAACATTTAATTTCTTATCAACTCTTTGCCCTAGAACAGCACCTACAGCATAATCACTAGCATCACACATAATTTCAAAGGGTAAATTCCAATCAGGTGGCTGAACAATAGGTGCAGAGACTAATGCTTTCTTAAGTACTTCAAATGCTTCTACACAATCATCATCAAAGACAAATGGTATATCTTTTTGCAATAAATTAGTCAGAGGCTGAGAAATTTTTGAGAAGTCCTTAATGAACCTCCTATAAAATCCGGTGTGACCAAGGAAACTTCTTATACCTTTGACGTCCTTGGGACATGGCATCTTTTCAATATCATCAGCTTTGGCTTTATCAACTTCAATACCTCTTTCAGAAACTTTGTGCCCCAAAACAATACCTTTATTAACCATAAAGTGGCACTTTTCCCAATTTAAGACAAGGTTAGTTTCTTCACATCTCTGCAAAACTCAATCAAGATTGCTTAAGCAATCATCAAAAGAGGAACCATAGACGGAAAAGTCGTCCGTGAAAACCTCACAAATCTTTTCACAAAAGTCAGAGAATATACCCATCATGCATCTTTGAAAGGTAGCAGGTGCATTACATAGACCAAAAGGCATACGTCTATAAGCAAAATTACCAAAAGGGCATGTAAAAGTAGTCTTTGATTGGCCTCTAGCCGACACAGGTATTTGAGAGAAACCAGAATAACCATCTAGAAAGCAGTAATGTGTATGTTTGCATAATCTTTCTAGCATTTGATCAATAAAAGGTAAGGGGTAATGATCTTTCTTAGTAGCTTTATTTAATTTACGGAAATCAATTACCATCCTATAACCTGTAATAATTCTTTGTGGAATCAATTCATCTTTATCATTAGGAACAACAGTAATACCTCCCTTCTTAGGGACACAATGGACAGGACTTACCCACTGACTATCAGCAACGGGATAAATTATATCTGCCTCCAGAAGCTTGAGTATTTCTTTTCTTACCACTTCTTTCATTTTAGGATTCAGACATCGTTGAGGATCACGAACTGGTTTGGCATCTACTACCAAATTTATTTTATGTTGACATAGAGTGGGACTAATGCCCTTAAGATCATCAAGAGTGTATCCAATAGCAGCAGATGCTTCTTCAAAGTTTTCAATAATCTTTCTTCTTCATGCTCTGAAAGGTTAGAACTAATAATAATAGGATATATCCTCTTTTCATCAAGATAAGCATATTTAAGATTATCTGGCAATAGTTTAAGCTCAAACACGGGATCACCCTTGGGTGGAGGAGGATCCCCTAAAATTTCAACAGGCAAATTGTGTTGCAGAATAGGTTCCTGTTTGAAGAATACTTCATCTATTTCCCTTCTTTCATTCATGAACATATCATTTTCATGGTCTAGCAAATAGTGTTCTAAAGGATCACTAGGAGGTACGGCAATAGAAGCAAGACCAATAATATCATCCTTACTAGGAAATTCTTCCTCACTATGTTGTTTACTAAATTTGGAGAAATTAAACTCATGAACCATATCATCCAAGCCAATAGTAACAACATTCTTTTCGCAATCTATCTTAGCATTAACGGTGTTCAAGAAGGGTCTACCAAAAATAATGGGACAAAAGCTATCTTTTGGGGAACCAAGAATAAGAAAATGAGCGGGATATTTAGTTTTCCCACACAAGACTTCAACATCTCTAACAATCCCAATTGGTGAAATAGTATCCCTATTGGCAAGTTTAATTGTAACATCAATATCTTCTATCTCAGCAGGTGCAATTTCATGCTTAATTTCTTCGTATAAGTCAATGGGTATAACACTAGCACTAGCACCCATATCACATAAGCCATGATAACAATGATCTCCTATTTTTACAGAAATAACAGGCACGCCTACCACCAGTCTATGTTTATATTTATCACATGGTTTAGCAATTCTAGAAGTTTCAGTGTTGAACTGAATAACATGCCCATCAATATTATCAGACAAGAGATCTTTAACAATAGCAATATTAGGTTCTACTTTAACTTGCTCAGGGGGTACATAAGTTCTGATATTGCTTTTACAAACAATAGTTGAAGCTTTAGCATGAACCTTTACTCTAACTGGGAAAGGTGGTTTCTCAACATAAGAAGTAGGAACAATAGGATCATTATAAGTGACAATCTTTTCTTCAACTTTAATAGGTGCAGCTACTTTTACTTCTATGGGAGGATGATATTTAAACCACTTCTCCTTTGGGAGATCAACATAAGTAGCAAAAGATTCATAGAAAGAAGCTACTATCTCAGAGTCAAGTCCATATTTAGTGCTAAACTTATGGAAAATATCGGTATCCATAAAAGATTTAACACAATCAAACTTATTTGTCATACCTGACTCCATACCTTCGTCGAGATCCCAATCTTCAGAGTTGCGTTTAATTCTATCCAATAAATTCCATCTGAATTCAATAGTCTTCATCATAAAAGAGCCAGCACAAGAAGTATCGAGCATGGTGCGATTATTTTCAGAAATCCGAGCATAAAAACTTTGCACAATTATTTCTCTCGAGAGCTCATGATTGGGGCATGAATATAACATTGATTTAAGCCTCCCCCAAGCTTGAGCGATGCTTTCTCCTTCACGAGGCCAGAAATTATATATATAATTGCGATCACGATGAACAACATGCATAGGGTAGTACTTTTGATGAAATTCCAATTTCAATCTTTTATAGTCCCACGATCTCATATCACATAGCCTATACCATATCAATACGTCTTCCTTCAAAGATAAAGGGAAGACCTTCTTCTTAGCAACATCATCGGGTACACCTGCAAGCTTAAATAATCCACAAACTTCATCCACATATAATAAGTGCTCATCAGGATGCTTTGTTCCATCTTCTGTAAAAGGGTCAGCTACCAGTCTTTCCATCATACCCGAAGGAAATTCAAAAGGAGTTTCATATTGAATAGGTTCAGTAAGTTGAGGAGAAACTCTTTGCTCTACTGGACGGGGCGAAGATACCCCGAACAAGCCCCTCAGAGAATTACTTTCCATAGTAACAAGTGACAGTAAATTTCAGCACACTATATAAATTTTTCCTTACCAAATTCCACCTACCAAAGGCGCTACAGTCCCCGGCAACGGCACCAGAAAAGAGTCTTGATGACCCACAAGTATAGGGGATCTATCGTAGTCCTTTCGATAAGTCAGAGTGTCGAACCCAACGAGGAGCAGAAGGAAATGATAAGCGGTTTTCAGCAAGGTATTCTCTACAAGTACTGAAATAAGTGGTAACAGATAGTTTTGTGACAAGATAAATTGTAAGGAGAAACAAGTAACAAAAGTAAATAAAGTGCAGCAAGGTGGCCCAATCCTTTTTGTAGCAAAGAAAAAGCCGGAACAAACTCTTATAATAGGAAAAGCGCTCCCGAGGACACATGGGAATATCGTCAAGCTAGTTTTCATCACGTTCATATGATTCGTGTTCGGTACTTTGATAATTTGATATGTGGGTGGACCGGTACTTGGGTGCTGTTCTTACTTGAACAAGCATCCCACTTATGATTAACCTCTATTGCAAGCATCCGCAACTACAACAAAAGTATTAAGGTAAACCTAACCATAGCATGAAACATATGGATCCAAATCAGACCCTCACGAAGCAACGCATAAACTAGGGTTTAAGCTTCTGTCACTCTAGCAACCCATCATCTACTTATTACTTCCCAATGCCTTCTCTAGGCCCAAATAATGGTGAAGTGTTATGTAGTCGACGTTCACATAACACCACTAGAGGCTAGACAACATACATCTTATCAAAATATCAAACGAATACCAAATTCACATGACTACTAATAGCAAGAATTCTCCCTTGTCCTCAGGAACAAATGTAATTACTCACAAAGCATATTCATGTTCATAATTAGAGGGGTAATAATATGCATAAAGGATCTGAACATATGATCTTGCACCAAATAAACCAACTAGCATCAACTACAAGTAGTAATCAACACTACTAGCAACCTACTAGCACCAATCCCGGACTTTGAGACAAGAATTGGATACAAGAGATGAACTAGGGTTTGGAGATGAGATGGTGCTGGTGAAGATGTTGATGGAGATTGCCCTCTCCCAATGAGAGGAGCGTTGGTGATGACAATGGTGATGATTTCCTCCTCTCGGAGGGAAGTTTCCCCGACAGAACAGCTCTGCCGGAGCTCTAGATTGGTTCCGCCTCGGTTCCGCCTCATGGCGGCGGAGTCTCATCCCGAAAGGTTCCTTCTTATTTTTTCTCATCGAAAGACTTCATATAGCAGAAGATGGACGTCGGAGACCCACCAGGGGGCCCACGAGGTAGGGGGCGCGCCCCCCACCCTCGTGAGCAGGGTGTGGGCCCCTGGACTTCATCTTTGGCGAGGATTTTTCTTTATTTATTTTAAGATATTCCGTGGAGTTTCAGGACTTTTGGAGTTGCGTAGAATAGGTCTCTAATATTTGCTCCTTTTCCAGCCCAGAATTCCAGCTACCGACATTCTCCCTCCCTATGTAAACCTTGTAAAATAAGAGAGAATAGCCATAAGTATTGTGACATAACGTGAAATCACTAGTAGAAAACATGGCTATGGTCCAGGCCGGCTCAGCCCATTAGTCCCGGTTCAGTGTAGAACCGGGACTAATGTGGGCATTGGTCCCGGTTCGTGAGCCCAGGGGGCCGGCCGGGCCACGTGGGCCATTGGTCCCGGTTCGTCTGGACCTTTTGGTCCCGGTTGGTGGGACGAACCGGGACCAATGGGCCTCGCTCCTGGCCCACCACCATTGGTCATGAACCGGGACCGAAGGGCCCGGTTGGTGGCCTAAACCGGGACCAAAGGCTCCCCTTTAGTCCCGGTTCATGCCACCAACTGGGACTAATGAGATGCCTATATATACCCCCTCGCGCAAGAGCAGAGCACAGTGCTCTGTTTTTTCTGGCCGAGGGGGAGAGGGCTTTGTGGTGCTCTAGCTCACCTCCTATGCACATGAGGTGTTCGATGGAATGCCCGAGCCATACTACTTAAGCTTTCTCCTCTCGAAGCTCGACCTCCAAGCTCCATTTTCCTCGAGATTTATCTAGATTTAGCGGTCCATCACGCCCCATCCCCGTCTTCACCGCCGTCGATCACCCGCGCCGATCTCATCACCGACACCACCGTGGTGAGCCTCTTGTTCTTATCTTCTTTCTGAAAGGAAAAATATTCTTACTTGTATGTTTAGATAGATACTTGTATCATTTTCTTACATTTATTATTGCATCTTATATAGTGTGATGGTTTTGGTATCCGCCCCCGTCGGCCCTCGTCCTGTCTATGATTCGTATTTGGTATGTATATTATCTTCATAACTATTGGTTCATTTGTTGTTTATGAAAATTATGCCGACCAACGTGACATAGATTTTATTTATCTAGGATGTATGTGAATCGGAAATGCCAATCGACCCTATTGTCGAGAGGTTAAATTTAGTTGAAGAAGAAAACAATTTGTTGAAGGAAAAAATTTAAAAAATTGAGGAGGAGAAGATGATATTGGAGTTGCATGTTGCGGATGTCGTCGATGATCACAAGATCAAGATGGATGCAATGCGCTTGAAGATTAGAAAGATTATAAAATATGCCATTCATACCGAGTCTTGGTATCATTATGACGTTGGATCAGTTGTTACCTTGGTTGCGATTATGATCGCATTTGTTTTCGCATTGAAATGTTTTACATAGTTTCAATGTATGGTTTAATTAATTAGATGCTCTGGAGAGCTATATGTTGTTAGATGAGAACTATGTATGCACTTTGGTTTTAATGTGATGATGAACTTCTATTAATTTGGACACTTAATTATATATAATGCACGCAAATGAACCGGCAATGGATGTACGGTGACAGACACACCCGCGAGTACATTAAGGGCGTGCATGAGTTTCTCGATGCGGCTGAGGCAAACAAGCAGAATGGTTTTATGTGTTGTCCATGCACTGAATGTGGGAATACGAGGTCTTACTCTAATCGGAAAATCCTTCACTCCCACCTGCTTTACAAGGGTTTCATGCCACACTATAATGTTTGGACGAGGCACGGAGAAATAGGGGTTATGATGGAAGACGGCGAAGAAGAAGAGTACGATGACAACTATGTGCCCCCTGAATACGGTGATGCTGCAACGGGGGGAGCTGGTGAAGATCAAGAGGAACCAGACGATGTGCCCAATGATGCTGCCACGGGTGAAGCTGCTGAAGATCAAGAGGAACCAGACGATGTGCCCGATGATGATGATCTCCGCCGGGTCATTGTCGATGCAAGGACGCAATGCATTAGTCAAAAGGAGAAGCTGAAGTTCGATCGCACGTTAGAGGATCACAAAAAAGGGTTATACCCCAATTGCGAAGATGGCAACACAAAGCTCGGTACCATACTGGAATTGCTGCAGTGGAAGGCAGAGAATGCTGTGGCTGACAAAGGATTTGAGAAGCTACTAAAAATATTGAAGAAGAAGCTTCCAAAGGATAACGAATTGCCCGACAGTACATACGCAGCAAAGAAGGTCGTATGACCTCTAGGATTGGAGGTGGAGAAGATACATGCATGCCCTAATGACTGCATCCTCTACTGCGGTGCATACAAGGATCTGAACGCATGCCCGGTATGCGGTGCGTTGCGGTATAAGATCAGACGAGATGACCCTGGTGATGTTGACGGCGAGCCCCTCAGGAAGAGGGTTCCTGCGAAGGTGATGTGGTATGCTCCTATAATACCACGGTTGAAACGTCTGTTCAGAAATGAAGAGCATGCCAAGTTGATGTGATGGCACAGTGAGAACCGAAAGAAAGATGGGAAGTTGAGAGCACCCGCTGACGGGTCACAGTGGAGAAAAATCGAGAGAAAGTACTGGGATGAGTTTGCAAAGAACCCAAGGAATGTATGGTTTGCTTTAAGCGTGGATGGCATTAATCCTTTCGGGGAGCAGAGCAGCAATCACAGCACCTGGCCCGTGACTCTATGTATGTATAACCTTCCTCCTTGGATGTGCATGAAGCGGATGTTCATTATGATGCCAGTTCTCATCCAAGGCCCTAATCAACCCAGCAACGAAATTGATGTGTACCTAAGGCCATTAGTTGAAGAACTTTTACAGCTGTGGAATGGAAACGGTGTACGTACGTGGGATGAGCACAGACAGGAGGAATTTAACCTTAAGGCGTTGCTGTTCGCGACCATCAACGATTGGCCCGCTCTCAGTAACCTTTCAGGACAGACAAACAAAGGATACCACGCATGCACGCACTGTTTAGATGACACTGAAAGTATATACCTGGACAAATGCAGGAAGAATGTGTACCTGGGCCATCGTCGATTTCTTCCGACCAACCATCAATGTCGAAAGAAAGGCTAGCATTTCAAAGGCGAGGCAGATCACCGAAAGAAGCCCGCCATGCGCACCGGTGATCACGTGCTTGCTATGGTCAATGATTTACACTACGTAATCTTTGGAAAGGGTCCCGGTGGACTAGCTGTTTCGAATGACGCTGAGGGACACGCACCCATTTGGAAGAAGAAATCTATATTTTGGGACCTACCCTACTAGAAAGACCTAGAGGTCCGCTCCTCAATCGACGTGATGCACGTGATGAAGAACCTTTGCGTGAACCTGCTAGGCTTATTGGGCGTGTATGGGAAGACAAAAGATACACCTAAGGCACGAGAGGACCTGCAACGTTTGGACGAAAAAGACGGCATGCCTCCGAAGCAGTATAAAGGTCCTGCCAGCTACGCTCTTACGAAAGAAGAGAAAGAAATCTTCTTTGAATGCCTGCTCAGTATGAAGGTCACGACTGGCTTCTCGTCGAATATAAAGGGAATAATAAATATGCCAGAGAAAAAGTTTCAGAACCTAAAGTCTCATGACTGCCACGTGATTATGACGCAACTGCTTCCGGTTGCATTGAGGGGGCTTCTACCGGAAAACGTCCGATTAGCCATTGTGAAGCTATGTGCATTCCTCAATGCAATCTCTCAGAAGGTGATCGATCCAGAAATCGTACCAAGGCTAAGGAGTGATGTGGCGCAATGTCTTGTCAGTTTCGAGCTGGTGTTCCCACCATCCTTCTTCAATATCATGACGCACGTCCTAGTTCATCTAGTCGACGAGATTGTCATCCTGGGGCCCGTATTTCAACACAATATGTTCCCCTTTGAGAGGTTCATGGTGGTCCTAAAGAAATATGTCCGTAACCGTGCTAGGCCAGAAGGAAGCATCTCCTTGGGCCATCAAACAGAGGATGTTATCGGGTTTTGTGTTGACTTCATTCCTGGCCTTAACAAGATAGGTCTCCCTAAATCGCGGTATGAGGGGACACTGACTGGAAAAGGCACTCTTGGAAGAGACTCAATAATATGCAGGGACGGATATTCTTGGTCTCAAGCACACTACATAGTTCTACAGAACTCTACCTTGGTGACCCCGTATGTCGATGAACACAAGAACAGTCTGCGCTCCAAACACCCGGAGCAGTGCAACGACTGGATTACATGTGAACACATCACGACTTTCAGCAGTTGGTTGGAAACACGTCTCAGAGGTGACAACACTGTTTGTGATGAGTTGTACTTGTTGTCCAGGGGACCATCTTTGACTGTATTAACTTACAAAGGATACGAGATAAATGGGAATACATTTTACACGATCGCCCAAGATCAAAAGAGCACCAACCAAAACAGCGGTGTCCGCTTTGATGCAGCAACCGAGAGCGGAAAGGACACATATTATGGTTACATAGTGGACATGTGGGAACTTGACTACGGACCTGATTTTAAGGTCCCTTTGTTTAAGTGCAAATGGGTCAATCTGTTAGGCCGCGGGGTACAGGTAGACCCACAGTACGGAATGACAATAGTGGATCTGAAAAATCTTGGGTACACTGACGAACCGTTCGTCCTAGCCAATCATGTGGCACAGGTTATCTATGTGAAGGACATGTCTACCAAACCGAGAAAAAGAAAAGATAAGGAAGCGAATACATCATACGATGAGCCAAAGCGCCACATAGTTCTTTCAGGAAAAAGGGACATCCTGGGAGTGGACGGCAAGACATACATGTCTGAAGATTATGAAAAGTTTCATGAAATTCCTCCCTTCAATGTCAAGGCTGACCCAAGCATCCTGATAAACAATGAAGATTATCCATGGTTACGGCGCAATAAGCAAATGACACAAGCGAAGAAAAAGTGAAGACTTTCTCCCGCAATAAGCAAATGCTATGTGGGTGAAATTATGATACCATCCCAACTTTCAACTTTTTCAGAGTTCATTTGAAATGCTTTCATGTCTTATGGTTCGAAACTTTGATACTTCGAAAGTGATTGTCCATTTTGTACACGAAGTGCATCAAGTTTTTGTCGTAACCCTATCTACTTTTTGGAACATGCTATGTGGGTGAAATGATGATACCATGCCAACTTTCAACCTTTTCAGAGTTCATTTTGAAATGCTTTCCAATTCAGAGTCATTTAGCTCAAAGAATGAAGGGATCGAACCAGAGACAATTAACTGGCCAGACCGTTGCCGGACATGGTTCTTCGGGGCTGGCGGAACACTGGACCCTGTAACAGGGAAGTGCATTTGGACGAATGATCAAATGGACATACCAGTCAGTAAGCTTAAGCAGTATATCGAAGCAGCGCATGAAGGGACGTTCTTTCCAGACAGAGAGAACGACGAGCTCACAATGGCCCTCGGGAATCCTGAGCACCCTGGACGGACACGAGGCACGCCAGGCTCCATTCCGTGGAAGGTTGGGTTTCCGGACGCAGGCGGTTACAAATCCCATGAGAGGAGGAAAAAAGTGCAGCAGACCCAAATGCAGGCGCTGCAAGCAAGGGTAGACGCGATAGAGGAACGAGAAGCAAATCGCGGCAAACGTACTGCCGAAGCCTCCCCCGAAGCTACCCCGCCATCTTAGCACAGAAGCAGCGTGGCTTCCACCGAGCTACTTCAGCCGGAGCATGCCTTGACGGCTCCTGCCAGCTATCCCGTGGATGCTATAACGGAGTCTCAAAATTGCCACCTTATGACGCAATGGATGAATTTGAAGGTCAAGGCGGCTGTTGGCTCTGTTTTTCCTACTGAACCCGGCGCAACTTTTCACTGCCGGATGATTCCAGAAGGATATGCTAGGGTGATGGTGGATGAGATAACGGAGGGATTTGAGGACCTCCAGCTTGACCACCCTATCGGTGAAGGGGAGACTCGGCTGGGGTCTGCTCTGAAGACTCCATGCCTATGGCGGAAGGAGCTCATCAACCTTCCGAACTGGACGCCACCGCCTCCTCCTCCTCCTCCGGCGAGTCAGGGCACTCCGCCTCCACCGCCTCCTCCTCCGGCGAGTGACGATCAGGGCCCTCGGCCGGCTCCTTCTCCGGCGCGCGGCGGCACTCCGCCTCCTTCTCCGCCTGCGCCAACGCGCCCGAGCAGCCAGCCTCCTCCTTCTCCGCCTCGTCAGCAAGGGCGGAAGAGACCTGCCGCCGCTCCAGCTGCTCCGGGGCGTCGTAGTCCTTCTCCTCTGCCTCTTAAGCAAGTAAAGAAGAAAACCGCTACGTCTGCTCGGTCGGCGTCTAGCAGTACAACCAGAGGCGGGAGGACATACAGATTCGGTCCTTCTCTTTAGACTCCAGAGAAGTTACCATATGAGAGGACCCTGGAGGAGAACGCCGAGATCGCGCGAGAAGAAGTGAGGAGCTTCTTTGAAGGGGTGAAAGCAAAGAAACATCCACCTCTGGAGGAGAAGGTAGATCGGGTGAAAGTGAAGCACCCTCTGGCTGCCCTGACAAAACCACCGAAGTCTGTTCCGCCGAAAGGAAACTATGACCGCATTATTGGAAAGGAATTTGCCGAAGCGGGGCGGTCGGGAAGTACTGTCAGTGATCAAAGGCTGAAAGAACGACGAGCTGGGAAACAAATTGCCCAGCTCGGCGAACAAGCGAAGCAATCGTGCCCCCCGCTCAAGGTGCCTAGCCACAACGTCGATAATGATCCGAGGATGGTGCCCGGTTATAGCAATCTTCCAGATTACCTACCTGACGAAGTACATTATGAACCCATGGAGGTGCAGATACAAAGATACGAGTACGGGAAGCCTCTCGTCAAAGATGAAAGATCTCTATCAACGATGATGCGAAGATTTCATGATTGGTACTTGAAAATCTGCAGACACTCTGGGGGGAGGAGTACTTTGTATGTGAAAGTTAAAAAGGAGCATGACCTCGTTGGAATTGATCTGTTACCTGTTCCATTTGAGGAGTTCTATCAGTTTTTCAATCAATTGGCCCTTGATAAAACAACGGTCGCCTGCTACTGTCTGTAAGTAGTACTACTTCTGTCATTAAGTTTCTCTATATAGCTTAGCTCTTTCATTGCATGTATTTGTAATCATCCTCACTATATTATGCAGATTGAAGATCGCCGAATTGAAGAAAAGACAAGTCGGTGATATTGGGTTCATTAACACATATCTCATAGATGCAACTCAGGTTAAACTTCATGCCGCAGCTACCGAGGCCAGCTTGCTACGATCGTTCGTAATAAATCAAAACAAAGATATAATACTCTTTCCTTACAACTTTAGGTGAGTGTTACTGTCTTGTGCGTATTCGGTTTCCCTTATATATTAGTCAAGGTTATAGTAATGTAATTCATGAGTTATGCATGTGTGTGCAGTTTCCACTATATTCTCCTAGAGATTAAGCTTGAGCAGGGAGTAGTAACCGTCTTGGACTCTAAACGAAAAGATCCCAAGGAGTATGCGGACATGACTGAAATCCTCAAGAAGTAAGTTAAATCGATCATTATCCACCATATCAGCAACTTTGTTCATTTCCTGATATCAAGTAATTGTTTTCTTTGTCCGGCAGGGTTTGGAGAAAATTCACCAAAACAGTTCCGGGACTGCCGAAGGAACTGGAATTTAGACACCCGAAAGTAAGTACTATAGTAGCATGTTCCGCGCATCTCCTAGTGATTCAAGCGCTAGTTTCATCAATACCATTTAGCATTCTTGCTTATCAGTTTGATTGACCTCTATTTCTTGTAAAGTGGTTGTGGCAGGAACAAGGGAATGATTTCTGTGGATACTACATCTGCGAGTCCATCCGCCACACGACCTGTGAGCGGGGCGGGTACTCTAACGAACAATATGAAGTACGTAAATAACAACATTCACAATTTTATTTTATTACCATCATTTGTGTTGACTTTCATTCATTTATATATATATATATATGTATTGACCCCCTTCTTCAAATTAGATGTTTCGGAAGCGGGATGAACTCCTAGCACCAGCTCGCATGCGAGCAATTCAAGAGGAATTGGCGGCATTCTTTCTTGACCACGTGATCCCTGAAGACGGAGAATTCTATGTGGACCCTGAGTCCGTATGATTATATTTGTAAGAGATAATTATTGTATATATGTAGCCGGTAGTGTCAGATAGATATACGAGAACTTGTTGTTCGACCAATCTCTCGGAGAAGGAGAGGTGGTCGATATCACTTCTCTCTGTATATATGCATATATGTTCATGACGATCTTCTCTTTCCTTCGTTTTCTTACTAGCTAGCTAGCGTGTCTAGTCCTCTCTATATACGTATGTATAGTACGTAGTGTCGACCAAGCACGGACATAACAGAGGACACTTCTCTCTATTAATTATAACTAGCTAACACAATATATGAAACACCTAAATTAACCCCCCAAAACCCCCAACCCCCCCCCTTTCAAAAAAAACAAAAACCCCAGCCACTGAAGTGCTGACGCATGGATGCCTATTGGTCCCGGTTGGTGCCACCAACCGGGACCAAAGGGTCTCCTGACTGGGCTCTGCGCACTGCCCACGTGGAGGTCCTTTAGTCCCAGTTCTGGATTGAACCGGGACTAAAGGGGGGAGGTATTAGTACCGACACTTTAGTCCCGGTTCCGGAACCGGGACTAAAGGCCCTTACGAACCGGGACTATAGGCCCTTTTTCTACCAGTGAATAACAGCCCATAATGCAATAAATATTGATATAAAAGCATGATGCAAAATGGACGTATCAGATGACTACTTCATAGTTTAGTGCACCATGCTTAACGACTTAGAATCGGGACTTCAAAGATGTTTTGAACGTCATGGACCTTATGAGATGTTCCAGGAGCTGAAGTTAATATTTCAAGCAAATACCCAAGTTGAGAGATATGAAGTCTCCAACAAGTTCTATAGCTAAAATATGGAGGAGATTAGCTCAAGTAGTGAGCATATGATCAGATTATCTGGGTACTACAATTGCTTGAATCAAGTGGGAGTTAATCATCCAGATAAGATAGTGATTGGCAGAATTCTCTAGTCACCATCACCAAGTTAGTAGAATTTCGTGATGAACTATAGTATGCAAGGGATAACGGAAACAATTCCCAAGCTCTTCGTGATGCTGAAATCGACGAAGGTAGAAATCAAGAAAAACATCAAGTGTTGATGGTTGACGAGACCACTAGTTTCAAGAAAACGGCAAAGGGAAGAAGGGGAACTTCAAGAAGAACGGCAAGCAAGTTGCTGCTCAAGTGAAGAAGCCCAAGTCTGGTCCTAAGCCTGAGACTAAGTGCTTCTACTGCAAAGGGACTGGTCACTAGAAGTGGAACTGCCCCAAGTATTTGGCGGATAAGAAGGATGGCAAAGTGAACAAAGGTATATTTGATATACAGATTATTGATGTGTATTTTACTAGTGTTCGTAGCAACCCCTCGGTATTTGATACTGGTTCGGTTGCTAAGAGTAGTAACTAGAAACAGGAGTTGCAGAATAAACAGAAACTAGTAAAAGGTGAGGTGACGATGTGTGTGGGAAGTAGTTCCAAGATTGATATGATCATCATCGCACACTCCCTATAATTTCGGAATTAGTATTGAAACTAAATAAGTGTTATTTGGTGTTTGCATTGAGCATGAATATGATTTGATCATGTTTATTGCAATACGGTTATTCATTTAAGTTAGAGAACAATTGTTGTTCTGTTTACATGAATAAAACCTTCTATGGTCATACACACCAACGAAAATGGTTTGTTGGATCTCAATCGTAGTGATACACATATTCATAATATTGAAGCCAAAATATGCAAAGTTAATAATGATAGTGCAACTTACTTGTGGCACTGCCATTTAGGTCATATTGGTGTAAAGCGCATGAAGAAACTCCATGCTGATGGGATTTTGGAATCACTTGATGCTTGCGAACCATGCCTCTTGGGCAAGATGACTAAAACGCCGTTCTCCGGAACAATGGAGCAAGCAACAGATTTGTTGGAAATCATACATACTGATGTATGTGGTCCGATGAATATTAAGTCTTGCAGCGGGTATCATTATTTTCTGACCTTCACTGATGATTTGAGCAGATATGGGTATATCTACTTAATGAAATAGAAGTATGCAACATTTGAAAAGTTCATATAATTTTAGAGTGAAGTGGAAAATCATCGTAACAAGAAAATAAAGTTTCTACGATCTGATCGTGGAGAAGAGTATTTGAGTTACGAGTTTGGTCTTCAGTTAAAACAATGTGAAATAGTTTCACTACTCACGCCACCTGGAACACCACCGTGTAATGGTGTGTCCGAACATCGTAACCATACTTTATTAGATATGGTGCAATCTATGATGTCTCTTACCGATTTACCACTATCGTTTTGGGGTTATGCATTAAAGACAGCTGCATTCACGATAAAAAGGGCACCATCTAAGTCCGTTGAGATGACACAATTTGAACTGTGGTTTGGCAAGAAACCAAAGTTGTCATTTCTTAAAGTTTGGGGTTGTGATGCTTATATGAAAAAGTTTCATCCTAATAAGCTCAAACCCAAATCGGAGAAATATGTCTTCATAGGATACCCAACGGAGACTGTTGGGTACACCTTCTATCACAGATCCAAAGGCAAGACATTCGTTGCTAAGAATGGATCCTTTCTAGAGAAGGAGTTTCTCTCGAAAGAAGTGAGTGGGAGGAAAGTAGAACTTGATGAGGTAACTGTACCTGCTCCCTAATTGGAAAGTAGTTCATCACAGAAATCTGTTCCAGTGACTCCTACACCAATTAGTGAGGAAGATAATGATGATGATCATGTAACTTCAGATCAAGTTACTACCAAACCTCGTAGGTCAAACAGAGTGAGATCCGCACCAGAGTGGTACGGTAATCCTATTCTGGAGGTCATGTTACTTGACCATGACGAACCTACGAACTATGAGGAAGCGATGATGAGCCCAGATTCCGCAAAATGGCTTGAGGCCATGAAATCTGAGATGGGATCCATGTATAAGAACAAAGTATGGACTTTGATTGACTTGCCCAATGATCGGCGAGCCATTGAGATTAAATGGATCTTCAAGAGGAAGACGGACGCTGATAGTGTGTTACTATCTACAAAGCTAGAATTGTCGCAAAAGGTTTTCGACAAGTTCAAGGTGTTGACTATGATGAGAGTTTCTCACTCGTGTCTATGCTTAAGTCTGTCCGAATCATGTTAGAAATTGCCGCATTTTATGAAATCTGGCAAATGGATAAACAAAACTGCATTCCTTAATGGATTTATTGAAGAAGAGTTGCATATGATGCAACCATAAGGTTTTGTCAATCCTAAAGGTGCTAACAAAATATGCAAGCTCCAACGATCCATCTATGGACTGGTGCAAGCATCTCGGAGTTGGAATATACGCTTTGATAAGTTGATCAAAGCATATAGTTTTATACAGACTTGCGGTGAAGCCTGTATTTATAAGAAAGTGAGTGGGAGCACTACAACATTTTTGATAAGTATATGTGAATGACATATTGTTGATCGGAAATAATGTAGAATTATTCTGTAAAGCATAAAGGAGTGTTTGAAAGGAGTTTTTCAAAGAAAGACCTCGGTGAAGCTGCTTACATATTGAGCATTAAGATTTATACAGATAAATCAAGATGCTTGATAAGTATTTTCAATGAGTACATACCTTGACAAGATTTTGAAGTAGTTCAAAATGGAACAGTCAAAGAAAGAGTTCTTGCCTGTGTTACAAGGTGTGAAATTGAGTAAGACTCAAAGCTCGACCACGGCAGAAGATAAAAAGAGAATGAAAGTCATTCCCTATGCCTTGGCCATAGGTTCTATAAAGTATGCCATGCTTTACAGCGATCAAAATTATCCTTAGTAGAATAAGGATATGTTTCTCGATTATGGAAGTGACAAAAGGTTCGTCGTAAAGGGTTACGTCGATGCCAGTTTTGACACTAGTCTAGATGACTCTAAGTCTCGGTCTAGATACATATTGAAAGTGGGATCAATTAGCTAGAGTAGCTATGTGCAGAGCATTGTAGACATAGAAATTTGCAAAATACTTATGGATCTGAATGTGACAGACCCGTTGACTAAAATTATCTCACAAGCAAAACATGATCACAGCTTAGTACTCTTTGGGTGTTAATCACATAGCGATGTGAACTAGATTACTGACTCTAGTAAACCCTTTTGGTGTTGGTCACATGTCGATGTGAACTATGGGTGTTAACCACATAAAGATGTGAACTATTGATGTCAAATTACATGGCGATGTGAACTAGATTATTGACTCTAGTGCAAGTGGGAGACTGAAGGAAATATGCCCTAGAGGCAATAATAAAGTTATTATTTATTGCCTTATATCATGATAAATGTTTATTATTCATGCTAGAATTGTATTAACCGGAAACATAATACATGTGTGAATACATAGACAAACAGAGTGTCACTAGTATGCCTCTACTTGACTACCTCGTTAATCGAAGATGGTTATGTTTCCTAACCATAGACATGAGTTGTCATTTGATTAATGGGATCACATCATTAGGAGAATGATGTGATTGACTTGACCCATTCCGTTAGCTTAGCACTTGATCGTTTAGTATGTTGCTATTGCTTTCTTCATGACTTATGCATGTTCCTATGACTATGAGATTATGCAACTCCCGTTTACCGGAGGAACACTTTTTGTGCTACCAAACGTCACAACGTAACTGGGTGATTATAAAGGTGCTCTACAGGTGTCTCCGAAGGTACTTGTTGGGTTGGCGTATTTCGAGATTAGGATTTGTCACTCCAATTGTCGGAGAGGTATCCCTGGGCCCTCTCGATAATGCACATCACTTAAGCCTTGCAAGCATTGCAACTAATGAGTTAGTTGCGGGATGATGTATTACGGAACGAGTAAAGAGACTTGCCGGTATTGAGATTGAACTAGGTATTGAGATACCGACGATCGAATCTCAGGCAAGTAACATACCGATGACAAAGGGAACAACGTATGCTATTATGCGGTTTGACGGATAAAGATCTTCATAGAATATGTGGGAGCCAATATGAGCATCCAGGCTCCGCTGTTGGTTATTGACCGGAGACTTGTCTCGGTCATGTCTACATAGTTCTCGAACCCTTAGGGTCCGCACGCTTAAAGTTCGATGACGGTTATATTATGAGTTTATGTGTTTTGATGTACCGAAGGATTTCGGAGTCCCGGATGAGATCAGGGACATGACGAGGAGTCTCGAAATGGTCGAGACGTAAAGATCGATATATTGGAAGATTATATTCGGACATCGGAAAGGTTCCGAGTGATTCGGGTATTTTTCGGAGTACCGGAGAGTTACGGGAATTCGTATTGGGCCTTAATGGGCCATACGGGAAAGGAGAGAAAGGCCTCAAAGGGTGGCCGCACCCCTCCCCATGGACTGGTCCGAATTGGACTAGGGAGGGGGGGTGCCCCCTTCCTTCCTTCTCCTTTTCCCTTCCCTTTCCTTCCCTCCTACTCCTACTACTTGGAAGGGCTCCTAGTTCTACCGGAGAGTTACGGTTGAATTTCTATGAATTTTTAAAGTTTTGGGTATTTTGTGAGATTAATAAATCATTTCTTATTTATTTTAAATCCCAAAAAATATTTACTCCGTCAACATGATGTACCAGTGATGTCAGTAGATCAACCGACTGGTCCAGGTCAACCCTGACCCATAGGGCCCACTGGTCAGTGGCACAGAGTCAGCAACCGAGGCTGACACATGGGACCCAGTCAATGCTGACGTGCACAAGTCAAAGGTGATAGGTGGGGCCCTCTGAGATTAGTACTAATCTAACAGAGAAGTTAAACTAATTAATTTAGGCACTTGGGCCCACATGTTAGTGAGAGCAGGGGGGAGTTAATTAGTGCTAACAGTGGGGTTTAGCCGACAACTAATCGCCGGCGCTAAGCAGTGCACGGCGGCGATCGCTGGCAGGCCGTTTCCGACCACGGTTGGTCGCGCGGGTGGGTTCTACGAGAAGCTGGCGTTGCGGCGAGTCCAACAGCGGCCTTGGCCGGAGCTGGGGTGGACGGAATTGGGCTCAGCGTCGAGCTGGGCGGCTGCCGGAGCTCGGGGGGGTGTGGGGTTGGCGCTGCGATGCGCAAACGAGCGAGGCTAAGGTCTAGTGGGGCACTACACGTTGCAGGGAGCAAGTTGGACTTGTCGGGGTGAGGTCACCGGAGCTGCGTCGGTGACAAGCTGAAGCGGCGGCGGCTACGGTCATCAAGGGGGCGACGTCTACCGCTCGAAATCAAAGGGGGGAAGGAGGGGATCCACGCAGGAGCTCACAGCGGTTCGTTCGGTGGCCTCAGCGAGCTCAGGGAAGCGTCGGAGCGGGTGCACGGTCGCCGGCGATCTCGGTGACCCGAGGTTGAACAAGACAACGGTGAGGGCGTTTGGGGGCGTCCTGCGCCGCGTGAATCAGCGGAGAGGCCGAGAGCTTCTTGGTGGATCTCGTGGGCATGTGGGAGAGGCTCGGGGAGGGCTGTGGACATGGCCATGGTGACGGCAAGCTCGGGCAAGGTTCGGCCATGGATACACGAGGCGAGGGAGAGAGCAAGGGGGCGAGTGAGGAGGTCGGGCAGATTAGGACGACACCGAGGAGACGACCAGCGGCGTCGCGCAGTCCTCGGACGCAGGCAAGCAGCCTGGTGGCGTGGTGTCCTCGCGCGTGTGCGTTGTTCCCGCCTGCCTACTGGCGCGAGGTAGGGGATGACTGGCATCTCCAATCAGCTGGGCCAGTCTGCTGGGCTAGCACAGCTAGGCCACCAGGTGAGCCCAGGTAAGGGTTTTTTCCTTTTTTTGTTTTCTTTTCTATTTCTGACATTAGCTTGATTTAGTTTTAGGCACTAAATCATTTTCTTTTCTTTTGATAATTATTGTAGGGACTATTTGGATTATTCCAGAGCCCCTCACATTTACCCAGAATTATTGGACATATATAAAATATATAACATATATATCCAATGCAAATAATTATTACATTAGTTCCAACTGCCCAAAATGAATATTTATGAGCTCCTAAAAATACTGGTTTGAATTTTACCTCTGACCAATATTTTCAGAGAGAAACATGAACATTTTCTTGGACCCATTTGGAGCAATTTTTATCTTGGTCATTTCTAGAAATGATTTCTGAGGCTTTCACATGTCCCCATTTCAAGTTTCTGTGAAAAGTAAACATGATGCAACACCAGATGCTAGTACGAGGCATTGTCAGAACTAGGGATGTGACAATGGTATTATTCAAATAAATAGAGTAACCATTATTCTCCTTAAATGAATAATCGTATTGCGATAAACATAATCCAATCATGTCTATGCAAACACCAAATAACAATTATTTAGGTTTAACACCAATATCAATGGTAGAGGGAGCATGCGATGCTTGATCACATCAACCTTGGAAACACTTCCAATACATATCGTCATCTCGCCTTCAGCTAGTCTCCGTTTATTCTGTAGCCTTTTATGTCGAGTTACTAACACTTAGCAACTGAACCAGTATTTTAATACCCTGGTGCTACTAGGACTACTAGTAAAGTACACATTATAATGTATATCCAATATACTTCTGTCGACCTTGCCAGCCTTCTCATCTATCGAGTATCTAGGGTAGTTCTGATTCAGCGACCGTTCCCCTCATTATAGAAGCACTTAGTCTCGGGTTTGGGTTCAACCTTGGGTTTCCTCACTAGAGCAGCAATTGATTTGCTGTTTCATGAAGTACCCTTCTTTCCCTTGCCCTTCTTGAAACTAGTGGTTTAACCATCAACAATTGATGCTCCTTCTTGATTTCTACTTTCGTGGTGTCAAACATCGCAAGTTGCTCAAGGATCATCATGTCTATCCCTGATATGTTATAGTTCATCACGAAGCTCCAATAGCTTGGTGGCAGTGACTATGGAGAACCATCACTATCTCATCTGGAAGATTAACTCCCACTCGATTCAAGCGATTGTAGTACTCAGACAATCTGAGCACATGCTCAACGATTGAGCTTTTCTCCCTTAGTTTGCAGGCTTAAGAAACTTTTCAGAGGTCTCATACCTCTTGACAGTGGCACTGGTCTGAAATTCCAATTTCAGTATTTGGAACATCTCATATGTTCTGCGACGTTTCAAAAACGTCTTTGGTGCCACAATTCTAAACCGTTAGTATTACGCACTGAACTATCATGTAGTCATCAAAACGTGTATGTCAGATGTTTCCCAACATCTCCAGACGACGCTCGAGGTTCAACACACTGAGTGGTGCATTAAGGACATAGCCCTTCTGTACAGCAATGAGGACAATCCTCAGTTCACGGACCCAGTCCGCATAATTGCTACTGTCAACTCTCAACTAAATTTTCTCTAGGAACATATCTAAAACAGTAGAACCAAAGCGTGAGCTACGACATAATTTTCAAAGAACTTTTGACTATGTTCATGATAATTAAGTTCATCTAATCAAATTATTCAATGAACTCCCACTTAGATAGACATCCCTCTAGTCATCTAAGTGATACATGATCCGAGTCAACTAGGCCGTGTCCGATCATCATGTGAGACGGACTAGCCTTCATCGGTGAACATCTTCATGTTGATCATATCCACTATACGACTCATGTTCGACCTTTCAGTCTTCCGTGTTCCGAGGCCATGTCTGTACATGCTAGGCTCGTCAAGTCAACCTAAGTGTTTCGCATGTGTAAATCTGGCTTACACCCATTGTATGCGAACGTTAGAATCTATCACACCCGATCATCACGTGGTGCTTCGAAACAACGAACCTTCGCAATGGTGCACAGTTAGGGGGAACACTTTCTTGAAATTTTAGCGAGGGATCATCTTATTTATGCTACCGTCGTTCTAAGCATATAAGATGTAAACATGACAAACATCACATGAAAATCATAAAGTGACATGATATGGCCAATATCATCTTCGCCTTTTGATCTCCATCTTCGAGGCGCGGCATGATCACCTTCGTCACTGGCATGACACCATGATCTCCATCATCATGATCTCCATCATCGTGTCTTCATGAAGTTGTCTCGCCAACTATTACTTCTACTACTATGGGTAATGGTTAGCAATAAAGTAAAGTAATTACATGGCATTTTTCATTGACACGTAGGTCATACAATAAATTAAGAGAAATCCTATGGCTCCTGCTAGTTGTCATACTCATCGACATGCAAGTCGTGATTCCTATTACAAGAACATGATCAATCTCATACATCACATATATCATTCATCACATCCTTTTGGTCATATCACATCACACGGCATATGCTGCAAAAACAAGTTAGACGTTCTCTAATTGTTGTTGCAAATTTTACGTGGCTGCTATAGGTTTCTTAGGAAGAACGTTTCTTACCTACGCCAAAACCACAATGTGATATGCCAACTTCTATTTACCCTTCATAAGGACCCTTTTCATCGAATCCGATCCGACTAAAGTGGGAGAGACAGACACCCGCTAGCCACCTTATGCAACTAGTGCATGTCAGTCGGTGGAACCTGTCTCACGTAAGAGTATGTGTAAGGTCGGTCTGGGCCGCTTCATCCCACGATGCCGCCGAATCAAGATAAGACTAGTAACGGCAAGTAAATTGACAAAATCGACGCCCACAACAACTTGTGTTCTACTCGTGCATAGAAACTACGCATAGACCTAGCTCTGATACCACTGTTGGGGATCGTAGCAGAAATTTAAAATTTTCTACGCATCACCAAGATCAATCTATGGAGTAATCTAGCAACGAGGGGAAGGGAAGTGCATCTACATACCCTTGTAGATCGCTAAGCGGAAGCGTTGCAAGAACGCGGATGAGGTAGTCATACTCGTGGCGATTCAGATCGTGGTCGATTCCGATCTAAGCATCGAACAATGGCGCCTCCGCATTCAACACACGTGCAGCCCGATAACGTCTCCCATGCCTTGATCCAGCAAGGAGAGAAGGAGAGGTTGGGGAAGACTCCGTCCAGCAACAACACGACGGTGTGGTGGTGGTGGAGGAGCGCGGTACTCCAGCAGGGGCTTCGCCAAGCACTACGAGAGACGAGGAGGGAGAGGGGTAGGGCTGCGCTAAGAGGGAGAAAGACTCGTGTGTTGGGCAGCCCCAAAACCCCCACTATTTATAGGAGGAGGGGAGGAGGATGTGCCCCCTCTAGGGTTCCCACCCCTAGGGGCGGCAGCAATAGATGGGATGGAGGGGGCGGCCAAGAGGGGGAGAGGGGGCGCGCCCTAGGGTGGGCCTTAGGCCCATCTGCGCCTAGGGTTTCCCCCTTCTCCTCCTAGCTGCGCCTTGGGCCTTGGTGGGAGGCGGACCAGCCCACTCAAGGGACCTAGCGTCATCGGACCTTAAGTGTGTAGACCCTACGGGTTCGGGAATCATGCAGACATGACCGAGACAACTCTCCGGCCAATAACCAACAACGGGATCTGGATACCCATGTTGGCTCCCACATGTTCCACGATGATCTCATCGGATGAACCACGATGTCGGGGATTCAATCAATCCTGTATACAATTCCCTTTGTCAATCGGTACGTTACTTGCCCGAGATTCGATCATCGGTATCCCAATACCTCGTTCAATCTCGTTACCGGCAAGTCACTTTACTCGTACCGTAATGCATGATCCCATGACTAACTCATTAGTCACACTGAGCTCATTATGATGATGCATTACCGAGTGGGCCCAGAGATACCTCTCCGTCGTACGGAATGACAAATCCCAGTCTCGATTCATGCCAACCCAACAGACACTTTTGGAGATACCTGTAGTGCACCTTTATAGCCACCCAGTTACGTTGTGACGTTTGGTGCACCCAAATCATTCCAACGGTATCCGGGAGTTGCACAATCTCATGGTCTAAGGAAATGATACTTGACATTACAAAAGCTTTAGCAAACGAACTACACGATCTTGTGCTACGCTTAAGATTGGGTCTTGTCCATCACATCATTCTCCTAATGATGTGATCCCGTTATCAATGACATCCAATGTCCATGGTCAGGAAACCATGACCATCTATTGATCAACGAGCTAGTCAACTAGAGGCTTACTAGGGACATGTCGTGGTCTATGTATTCACACATGTATTACGGTTTCCGGTTAATACAATCATAGCATGAACAATAGACGATTATCATGAATAAAGAAACACAATAATAACCATTTTATTATTGCCTCTAGGGCATATTTCCAACACTAGCCCCCTCCGGTGTCTATATAAACCAGAGGGTTTAGTCCATAGGACCAACAACAATCATACCATAGGCTAGCTTCTAGGGTTTAGCCTCTCCGATCTCGTGGTAGATCAACTCTTGTAATACTCATATCATTAAGATCAATCAAGCAGGAGTAGGGTTTTACCTCCATCGAGAGGGCCCGAACCTGGGTAAAAACATCGTGTCCCCTGTCTCCTGTTACCATCCGCCTAGACGCATAGTTCGGGACCCCCTACCCAAGATCCGCCGGTTTTGACACCGACATTGGTGCTTCCATTGAGAGTTCCACTATGCCGTCACCACAAGGAAGGATGTCTTGTCACGTCTTTAAAGACAACATTACCGCCGGGGGAGCCTTGGCTATCGGCCAAACTCTCCAGCTAGGCGGTTTCATCATGACCTCTTGTTCGGCTGCTGCACCGATGATGACTTCTCGGGTCATCGAAAACAGCCTCCACGTCAACTTGGAACTTGCCGAGGAGATGGATCCAATGGAGCTTTCTTCCCTAAACGAGCTCTTGGATCGCATCGTCGCCTTGGGAGTCGCTACGGACTATGATCGGATTGGGCTTAAACCCGATCAAAGGGAGATTAACTCTCCATCAGTCACCCATCATATTGCGGTGGTGGAGGAACAATGTGGCGATTCTTCCTCTATCTTGAGGACTAACTATGTCCGGATCCCTGAGCTCTCCAAGCCGGACACCCGTTTACGGCAGGACATCACCCAAGCCCTGAACCTAGACTCGGGTAGCGGGCCCGACTTATCGGGCAACATCCCGGAACCCGAACTTCCAAGATTGGAAACTCCTCGGCCCCTGGGTCTTAGATCGGGTAACGGTTCGGACTCAATTCCACCCACCCACCCAAACATAAGCGATCTTTCCCACATCAGGCAAGAGCCCTAGGAAACAGTACATCATTATTGGGCCAGATTCCTCCTTGTGATGAACAAGGTTAAGGACTGTCGTGAGGAAGACGCAATTTTATTTTTCTGCAATAATTGCACGGACAAGGGAATCCTTAAAGCCATAAGTCGCCGTGACATATCACGCTTCGCTAACTTGGCGTCCATAGTACGAAAGTACTATGCGATGGAAAGCGCCTGTAAAACCGAAACAAAATTTTGGGATAATCCGGCTCCGAATATACACCTAGTCCGAAGTAAAAGGGTGCACTATCATAAGACACCCGAGTTAATCCTAAAAAAGCAAAAACCCTCTACAGGGCATGGAACCGTATTGGAGGGATGGCTCAACGGACCCAGCAAAATTCATAGTACATCGGATACCATACCAACACACAGCCTTAGAGCATGTTGGATACTCCGGCAGGTGGCCAAAAGTGGCGAGGATCTTCTCATCCCAGATGCCACAAAGCACCATCCCGGGGATAAAAATACGGTATTAACAGTCTTGGGGACCTTCGCATCGAATAATAGGCGCAAGTGAAAACTAAATAGCCTTGCCGAAATCTGCCACGTGGCAGCAATAAATCCATGGAGTGACACGGCTAGTACCTTCAATGCCAGTGACGAACCTAAATTCCGAACAGCCCGGGCACCAGCTACACTGGTCCTCAGTCCAATTGTGGACGGCCTTTGACTCACCAAAGTACTCATGGATGGCGGTAGTGGATTAAACCTCATCTATGAGGAAACTCTACAGAAAATGGAAGTAGACTAGAACCGCGTTGAGCAAAGCAGCACAACCTTCAGAGGAATCATCCCCAGTCAGGAAGCACGCTGTGCTGGGATAATCACACTAGATGTGGTATTCGGCATGCCAGAGAACTATAGGTCCAAAGAAATTACATTCCAAGTGGCCCTGTTCAGTAGCGGTTACCACGCTCTTTTAGGGCAGGAGGCGTTCACGATCTTCCAAGCCATACCCCATTATGGGTACATGAAGCTCAAAATGCCTGGGCCCAACGGAATCATCACTCTCGCTAGTGATCCGGACACAGCCCTCCGCACCGAAAACAAAACAGCCGCATTGGCCCTCGAGGCATTATCCGAAGCCCTTGCGGACGAAGAATTAACTGCACTGCGCTCCACAGTGGACAGGGACGACGTGATACTTGACAAGAGATCCAAGTCCACCTCTTTTAAACCCGCGGATGAAATAGTCAAATTCCAAGTCCACCCAACGGACCCTACAAAAACAGCCTCCATCCGGGCATAGTTAAACCCCGCCATGGACGCCGCACTACGAGAGTTACTGCGTGAGAATTGGGACATATTAGCCTGGCATCCCTCAGATATGTCAGGAATCCCACGCAGGCTGGTCGAGCACAGCCTTAATATTCTAAAGGGATTCAAGCCGGTCAAGCAGACTCTTCGGCGTTTCTCTGAACCTAAGAGACAAGCTATGGGAGAGGAACTAGCCAAGTTATTGGAGGCCGGATTCATTAGAGAAATAAAACATCCGGACTGGCTAGCAAACCTGGTGATGGTACCAAAGAAGGACAAATCCTGGCGCCTATGTGTCGATTTCAAGGACCTCAACAAGGCCTGCCCAAAGGATCCCTTCCCCCTCCCCCGCATCGATCAAATTATCGATGCTACCGCGGGACATGATTCATTGTGTTTTCTTGACGCATACTCTGGCTACCACCAAATCAAGATGGCGGAGTCCGACCAAGCCACAACGGCATTCATCACACCATACGCCCCCTTCTGTTTCAACATAATGCCTTTTGGGCTCAAAAATGCTGGCGCAACATATCAGCGCATGATTCAGACATGTCTGGAGAAACAGATCGGCAAAACAGTAGAGGCATACGTAGATGATGTGGTCGTCAAAACCAAACACGTCGACTCTCTAATAGACGACTTGAGGCTCACATTCGATAACCTCCGAACATACGACATGAAGCTAAATACGGAAAAATGCGTTTTTGGTGTACCAGCCGGAAAGCTCCTGGGCTTCATTGTCTCCAGTAGAGGAATTGAAGCAAATCCGGCAAAAATCCGAGCCATGTCACAGTTGGTTATCCCAACGGACCTCAAACAAATCCAGAAATTAACCGGATGCGTGGCGGCTCTAAGCCGCTTTATTTCCCGCTTAGGAGAAAAGGCATTACCCCTTTATCGCCTCCTTCGGTGCACCGAACACTTCGAGTGGACGGATGCTGCCATAGCCGGACTGGAAGAAATAAAAGCCATACTGGCAACCAACCCAATCCTGGCCGCGCCAAACATTGGCGAACCAATGCTATTGTACATTGCCGCAACTCATCAGGTTGTAAGTGCAGTGCTTGTCGTCGAACGAGAAACAGACAGACATAAATTCCCCCTTCAAAAGTCGGTATATTATGTATCCACTGTCCTCACTCCATGCAAATCACGGTACCCACATTATCAAAAGATAGCCTATGCGGTATTCATGGCATCCCGGAAGCTGCGACACTACTTCCAAGAGTGTTCAATTACAGTGGCCTCGAAGGTGCCACTTAATTATATTATAAACAACCGTGACGCTACGGGCCGGATTGCCAAATGGGCCATTGAGCTCCTCCCGTTCGACATAACATACAAGCCTCGGCGAGCCCTTAAGTCGCAAGTATTGGCCGACTTTGTCACCGAATGGACGGAAGCCGAACTCCCTAAAGAGTACGACACATACTCCAATTGGATCATGCATTTCGACGGCTCCAAAATGCTGGCTGGTTTGGGGGCTGGCGTCGTCGTGACGTCCCCAACAGGAGATACAGTTCAATACATACTCCAGATACTGTATACAGACTCCAACAATGCAGCCGAATACGAGGCCCTACTGCATGGTCTTCGGATGGAAGTTTCCATGGGCATTCGACGCCTGGAGGTGCGTGGGGACTCGAAACTCACAATATCCCAAATAAATGGAGACTTCGATGCTAAGGATCCGAAAATGGTGGCCTATCGCACGCCGTCCTAAAGATGCCAGCTCGGTTCGAGGGGCTTGAATTTCATCATGTGGCTCGGGAAAACAATCAGGCGGCGGATATCCTCGCCCGCATCGGCGCAAAACGCGATACAGTCCCCCCCAACATCTTTTTGGAAAGGTTGTTTAAGCCGTTCGTGGTATGGGAAGGGGACACCAGTAACAATAGTTCGGACCCGTCCACAATGCCCGATACCGAACACTCTGACGTAATCGGAGGCTCTGCCACCGAAATAACACCTTCAGCCCACGTAATAATGGCCATCATCGCCCCGTGGACAGAACCATTCCTGGCCTACCTAACTAGGCAGGAACTTCCTGAGGACCAAAATGAGGCACGCTGCATAGTGCGGCGGTCTAAAGCCTACAGGGTCCACGAGGGAGAGCTGTATAAGAAAAGCACTACCGGAGTCCTTCAAAGGTGCATCTCCGAAGAGGAAGGGCGGAAGCTTTTGGCAGAAATTCACGCCGGACTAGGCGGCAACCATGTCGCAGCTCAGGCCCTTGTAAGAAAAGCCTTCAATACAGGTTTGTATTGGCTGACGGCCCGGGCAGATGCACAGGACTTGGTCCAATGCTGCGTCGGTTGCCAGCTTTTTGCAAACAAAAGCCATATGCCACCCACCGCCCTCCAAACAATCCCCATTACCTGGCCATTCGCGGTCTGGCGGCTTGACATGGTTGGACCCCTTAAAGGGGGAACCCATAAGAAAAAATACCTACTGGTCATGGTGGATAAATTCACCAAATGGATAGAAGCCAAACCTGTTAAAACGGCTGAATCCGGACCGGTGATAGACTTCATATCCGAGGTTGTACACCGTTACGGCGTCCCCCACAGCATCATCACTGACAATGGCACGAACTTCACGGCCGACGAGGTAAAACTCTGGTGCAGCAACATGGGCATCAAGCTTGATTATGCCTCTGTCTATCACCCACAAACTAACGGTCAAGTCGAGCGAGCAAATGGTCTTATCATGAGCGGCATCAAACCCAGATTAGTGCGATCCTTAAAGGAATATAACATGCACTGGGTAGAGGAGCTCGACTCCGTACTCTGGGGGCTGCGGACCACGCCAAATTGCACTACTGGATACACACCCTTCTTTATGGTGTACGACGCAGAGGCGGTTCTGCCCTGCGACATAATTCATGACTCACCTTGAGTGCGCATGTACGAAGAAAGAGAAGCCGAGCTCGATCGGCAGGACAGTCTGGACACCCTGGAGGAGGAGCGCAATGTGGCAAAAGCCCGTTCCGCATTCTATCAGCAACAGGCTCGAAGATACCAAAGCAGAGAAGTACGGGCCAAAACTTATAATGTTGGCGAGCTGGTTCTATGCCTGCCGGAGAAGAAAAAGACCAAGCTCGAGCCCAAATGGGAAGGTCCCTTCATTATTGACCAAGTTCTGACTGGTGGAGCGTACCGTCTACGGGATGCAGCAGATAATAGACTTGAGCCAAACCCTTGGAACGCAGCTAGGCTCCGAAGATTCTACGCCTAGCGCCGGACTCTATGTTCGTCTCCTTCCTCTGTAATTTTTTTGCATATACATTATCTGTCTTCTCTTTCTTTCTTATTTTTTATTTCTCAAGGCCTTCAAGGGCCAACTTGTGCCTTGCTTGCACACTATTGACGCGCTAACCGCGCTCATTATACCTGGGGGCTTCTCACACAGAAGCTTAATTATTAATCTGGGCTTCATGCCCCGCACATGTGTCATTCTTCCGCATGTACCTTTTCTTCGCCATTATATGCATCGATATGACTTAAGTTTTGGCCAAGCTGGGTTGCCTGGCTCTTGTATTTATGCCCTACGTTCCCGTTAATTCGGCTAGGGCATAAGGAGAGCACCTCTGCAATTGTTACTGCCGGGTCAGCCGGATGTGTACCTCAGACTGGGTGAAGCCGAAAGCTAGCATTCTTAAGGGAATATTCGGTCGGTGAACAAAAGATGATTTTTATTTATTTTCCATATGTGCCCCAGATGGTTTCCATGCGTCTCTTTTTGCAGTCCGGACATGCACTTTAGGGCATGCATACCCAGGGAAAGGAACCCTTAACGGAACTATTCTCCCTGTAAGATGTTTCTTACTACCCATGTAATATAACATAACTAGTTGGGTACTTGTCTGTTCAAGCACTAATGACCCCTACGCCTGGTTTCCACGCATGCCCTGGTTCTTATATAACTGAGCGGGTATTCGGATACACTCCGAACTATCGGGTCCCGAGGTTGAAGTGAAAAGGTCTGCCATGAAAAATGATTTACAATCCGGCTAGGAGGCATTATACATGTCACTTTAATTACATAGTCACTTAGACTAACTAAATTCCTCTTCTATACCATCCAACAGGCTGTCTAGCCTACAATCCTGTTGGGAATACTTTGCGGCTAATTCTACTTGCCCATACACTAAGCTAACGGGGATCTCTTTCCCATCAGGCCCCATAGGTCCGACCTCGGCCATGTGGTTTGGGTCAGCCTTGGTATACGGCGTCTTCACCATGGCCCAGGCTTCCCTGGCACCTTGATGGCAGGCCAATACCTTCCATAATCGGAAACGCCGCCGCGCTCCCTTGAGCTTCTCCGCAAGCTCTTCAAGGCCTTCGGGAAGGGAGGCGGAGGACCACAAGGCCTGGGCAATACCTTGCATCACCTGTCGAACTTGTTCGTGCAGTTGTGAGAGCTCTGGTAGAAGATCACCTGCAGACCCGGGCATCTCATCCGCAGGACGACCCGTCAACATACCTACTGTCGGTGTCAAAACCGGCGGATCTCGGGTAGGGGGTCCCGAACTGTGCGTCTAGGCCGGATGGTAACAGGAGGCAGGGAACACTTTGTTTTACCCAGGTTCGGGCCCTCTCAATGGAGGTAAAACCCTACTCCTGCTTGATTAATATTGATGATATGGGTACTACAAGAGTAGATCTACCATGAGATCAAGGAGGCTAAACCCTAGAATCTAGCCTATGGTATGATTGTTGTGTATGGAGTTGATTCTGTCCTACGGACTACAACCCTCCGGTTTATATAGACACCGGATAGGGTTAGGGTTACATAGAGTCGGTTACAATGGTAGGAGATCTTGAATATCCGCATCGCCAAGCTTGCCTTCCACGCCAAGAAAAGTCCCATCCGGACACGGGACGAAGTCTTCAATCTTGTATCTTCATAGTCCTGGAGTCCGGCTAAAGGTATAGTCCAGCTACCCGAACATCCCCTAATCCAGGACTCCCTCAGTAGCCCCCGAACCAGGCTTCAATGACGACGAGTCCGGCGCGCAGATTGTTCGGCATTGCAAGGCGGGTTCTTCTCCAAATCTTGTGTAACTGTAGGAATAATGTCCGATTTTTGTAATGTAGTGCTCCTCGGCTTCCATGCCCAATAATGGCTGTCTTCCACGTGTCAAACGAATGCAAAAAGCCAGGGCGTTTTTTACACCCACACCCCTAGCCGTATAAATGAGCCGCCTATTTAACGGGATGGGGATTTAGGTCCAAACCACATCTTCTCCTTTCCGCGAGTTATCATCAGAGTGCTTCTAGCAAAGGTCCATTCCAACATGGCCAGCCGTCCCAGCTCCTCCTCTCGCCCTTCCAGCCCTAAACCTGGAGACTGGGAGAGGTGCTCCATCCCGCACAGCGAGCTAGTGTTGCTTCAGGCCAAGGGATTTCTCCCTCAGGCCTATATGGTCCCGGTCCGAGCCGGACTCACCACCTATAACGGTGGAGAGCAAGCAGAGAGCACCCCCAATCCCTCTAAAGGAGAGCAGGTGTGCCTCGTCCCCTATCTAATAAGGGGACTGGGATTCCCAATTCATCCATTTCTCCGCGGGCTTCTAGAGTTCTACGGCCTCCAGCTGCAGAATCTCACGCCCGCCTCCGTATTGCATATTGCGGGTTTCGTCACCCTTTGCAAGCTATTTTTAGGCGTTGAGGCTCATTTCGCGCTGTGGAAGAGGTTATTCTGCCTGGTGCCCCGTTCTCAAAAGGGGTCCATATACCAAGTGGGCGGAGCCGAAGTATGGCACATCGTCGGGACCGGATACCTATCCGGAACCCCAAAGGAAGCATCGGAGGACTGGACTTCGGAATGGTTTTATATAGATGACGTCCCGCTACCGGACCCTATCCGGGTCGGTCTCCCTGAGTTCAACAGTGCTCCATTGAAGAAACGCTTGAGCTGGCGTGCGCGGAGCTCTCAAAGAGAAAGCGACAGAGACGTCCTTTACCTGATGGGCCGGATAAGATTGTTGGCTCATTCCGGACTAACCATGATCGGAGTCATGGCCGCATGCATTATGCGGGGGGTGCAGCCGCTTCAATATAGAGGCCACCCAATGTGGGAATTCAACGGGGAGGATGACGCCACCCGTTACGGTCATAAAGGGCCGGACTCAGCCGCTGCTCTAGAAAAGATCTTATCCTCTCTGTACAAGGGAGAAAAGGAGGAATTCCTCCGCGTCAACCCGCACGCTGGATTTAGTATGTACGATCCTCCAAGTTGGGTAAGTGAACAATTGCGCTTGCCCATTTGTTTGATACTCCCGTGGTTAGATAGGTAGTCTAATGACTTCACTCCAGGAACTGCGACAGGAGGTAATGAATATAAGCAGCCGCCCTCCACAGCCCGAGGACCCAGAACGGTCCCTCGATCCGGACTTCGAAGAGGATCCGGACATATCGGTGGAGCTTATCGACGGGGTATTTTATCAGCTAAGCAAGGACAATACCTTGGTAGCCATCACGCCTGATTACCCAGGGTTAATCCCGGCCTCCCAAGTGACGGAAACCGGAGTCTCATTCCCTTGAGAGGGATTCCACTCGCGTATTTCGGTGTTTCTGATGTCAACCCTGTTTTGCAGGGGAGATTTCCGAGGCAGGAGGCCAAACCTATGGCGACCAGCCAACGAGGGGCCGCAAAGCCCCATAGGGCAAAAAGGAATGAAGTCCGGACTGAAATGCCGGCGCAAAGGTATAGTGCAACCTCTGTTTCCCTAGAGTTATTCTATCAGGGCATATTAACGCTCGTGCTATCTTCAGGACGAAGAGACCTCGCCGGACTTCATCCGGAGAGGTTGCCAATTGCGCCTCCACCAGCCAGGCTCCAACGTCTGGCCAGGAAGCGGAGGCGAGTACAAGGCGCGCACCGGACGTTCCTCCGACAGAGGATGCGGACAGGTTGTCCGCCACAAATTCAGAAGTGGAGAGTGCCATGAACCACAGGCGTCGCCGGACAATTCTACGCGACGCTTGTTTCTCCCAAGAGGCTTTAGATGCCTTTAATTCGGGAGATGCGTACCTCCATGCCGCTCAAAATGGTTTAGCCAGAGCCACGGAGCAGTATGTGAAAGACATACGGGTAAGAAAATTTTGGTTAATTATATATATATGCCAGTAGCCCCCGAGACTTGAAACAGTTAGAGCAACTGATTTAAGGATCATTTAATATGTAGTTTCTTACAGAGAAGAATACTGTATTGTCCCAGGAGCTGGAAAAGTGCAAGGCCCAACTAGAGGCCGCACTAGCCGCAGCAGGGGAGCCCAAAGGGACCCCCTCAAGTAAATTACACTTCGAAAGATTAGTATTGTGCGGTGTGGGTGTAAATTTGACCAACCAAATTGCAGATGGCGCCGGACTCGATCCGGACAAGCAACAACTCTTACGCCAGCTAAAGGCCGCTGAGAGTATGTTGACGAGGGTGAGGCGAGAGAGGAATGATCTTCAGGATGCCAACACCAAGCTGGACGTCGAACTTAAAGATGTTCGTGGCCAGCTTTTGGACTCCACGAAGGAGAATCAGCGGCTTCGACGCAGCATTTTTAGTAAGTGCTTGAACGAACTTTGAAAAAAGAGTTCGGCGAGGAAGTCGACTAATAGAGTCATGTCTGTAGGTATGCTCACAGGTCGTCCTGCAGAGGAGATGCCCGGTTCTACGGGTGACCTTCTTCCCGAACTCATGCAACTGCACGAGCGAGTTCGGCAGGCGATGCGAGGCGTTGCCCGAGCCTTATGGCCTGCCCACTCCGTGCCCGAGGGCCTTGGAGAGCTTGCGGAGAAGCTGAAGGGAGCTCGGCAGCGCTTCCATTCGTGGAAGATATCGGCCTGCCGACAAGGCGCTCGGGAAGCCTGGGCCATGGTGAAGACCCGTTTTACGAAGTCTGACCCAAACCACATGGCCGAGGTCGGACCAGTGGGGCCTGACGGGAAGGAGATCCCTGTGAGCTTAGTATACGGCCAAGTAGAGTTGGCCGCAAAGTATTCCCAACAGGACTGTAAATTAGACAGCCTGTTAGATGGTATAGAAGAGGAATACAATCAGTCAGAATGAGTATGTAATTTTGAATTGACATGTGTAATGACTTCTAGCCGGATTGTAGATCGTTTGTCGTTGCCGACCTTTCCGCTTCAACCTCGGGACCTGACGGTCCGGAGTGTGTCCGAATACCATAGCGGTTATATCAGAACCGTGGTATGCGTGGAGACCAGGTGTAGGGGTCATTAGTGCTTTATCAGACAAGTGCCCAACTAGTTATGTTATATTACATGGTTAGTAAGAAACATCTTCCAGAGAGAATAGTTCCGTTAGGGGTTCCTTTCCCTGGGAGGCATGCCCTAAAGTGCATGTCCGGACTGCATAAAGAGACGCAGAAAAAAGCATCTGGGGGCGCATAAAATGGGTAAAAAGATCATCTTTTGTCTCACCGACCGAATATTCCCTTAAGAACGCTAGCTTTCGGCTTCACCCAGTCTGAGGTACACATCCGGCTGACCCGGCAGTAACAATCGCAGAGGTGCTCCCTTTACCTCCTAGCCGAACAATCGGGAACGTAGGGGTAAGCACAGGAGCCAGGCAACCCAGCTTGGCCAAAACTTAAGTCATATCGATGCATATAATGGTGAAGAAAAAGGTACATGCAGAAGTTTGACGCATGTGTTGGGCATGAAGCCCGTATAAATAAGCTTCTGTTAAAGAAGCCTCCAGGTTTAATGAGCGCGAGTGGCGCGTCACTAGATAAGCCTTTAAGGGCGATAAAAGAAAAGAGGGGAAGGAGAGAAATGTAAGACAGAAAAATGCAAAAAATGGACAGAGGAAGGAGACGAACACAGAGTCCGGCGCTAGGCATAGAATCTTCGGAGACGGGTGGCGTTCCACGGGTTCGTCTCGAGTCGGTTATCCGACGCATCTCACAGGCGGTACACCCCGCTAATCAGGACTTGGTCGATTATGAATGGACCTTCCCACTTGGGCTTGAGTTTGTCCGTTTTCTTATCCGGCAGGCGTAGAACTAGTTCGCCAACATTGTAATTTTTGGCCCGTACTTCTCTACTTTGATATCTTCGGGCCTGCTGTTGATAAAATGCGGAACGGGCTTTTGCCACGTCACGCTCCTCCTCCAAGGCGTCCAAGTTGTCCTGCCGATCGATCTCGGCTTCTCTTTCTTCGTACATGCGCACTCTAGGTGAGTCATGAATTATATCGCAGGGCAGAACTGCCTCTGCGCCGTACACCATAAAAAATGGTGTGTGTCCAGTGGTGCGATTTGGAGTGGTCCGCAGCCCCCAGAGTACGGAGTCGAGTTCCTCTACCCAGTGCGTATTAGATTCCTTAAGGGACTGCACTAATCTGGGTTTGATGCTGCTCATAATAAGACCGTTTGCACGTTCGACCTGGCCGTTGGTTTGTGGGTGATAGACGGAAGCATAATCGAGCTTGATGCCCATGTTTTTGCACCAGAGTTTTACCTTGTCTGCGGTAAAGTTTGTGCCGTTATCAGTTATGATGCTGTGGGGGACGCCATAACGGTGTAAAACCCTGGATATGAAGTCTATCACAGGTCCGGATTCGGCCGTTTTAACTGGCTTGGCTTCTATCCATTTGGTGAATTTATCCACCATGACCAGTAAGTATTTCTTTCTATCAGTCCCGCCTTTAAGGGGTCCGACCATGTCAAGCCCCCAGACCGCAAAAGGCCAGGTGATTGGTATAGTTTGGAGTGCGGTGGGTGGCATATGGCTTTGGTTGGCAAAAAGTTGGCAACCAGCGCATCGTTGGACTAAGTCCTGAGCGTCTGCCCGGGCCGTTGGCCAATAAAAGCCTGTACGGAAAGCCTTGCTAACAAGGGACCGAGCAGCGGCGTGGTGACCACCGAGTCCGGCATGAATTTCAGCCAGAAGGTTCCGCCCTTCCTCTTCGGAGATGCACCTTTGAAGGACTCCGGTAGTGCTTTTCTTATAAAGTTCTTCCTCATGGACTCTGTAGGCTTTAGATTGTCGCACTATGCAGCGGGCCTTGTTTTGATCCTCCGGGAGTTCCTGCCTAGTAAGGTAGGCTAGGAATGGTTCTGTCCACGGGGCGATGACCGCCATTATTACGTGGTTTGAAGGTGTAATTTCATTGGCAGAGCCTCCAATTGTGTCAGATTGTTTGGCGTCGAGTGGTGCGGCTGGGTCCGGGCTGTTATTTGCGGGTTCCCCCTCCCATGCTACAGATGGCTTGAACAATCTTTCCAAAAAGATGTTGGGGGGGGACTGCATCGCGTTTCGCTCCGATGCGTGCCAGGACGTCCGCTGCTTGATTGTTTTCTCGGGCTATATGGTGAAACTCCAGCCCTTCAAACCGAGCTGATATTTTTAGGACGGCATTGCAGTAAGCTGCCATTTTTGGGTCCTTGGCGTCGAAGTCGCCATTTATTTGGGATATCGCGAGGTTCGAATCCCCGCGTACCTCTAGTCGTTGAATGCCCATGGATACTGCCATCCGGAGGGCATGTAGAAGGGCCTCGTATTCGGCTGCGTTGTTGGAGTCCGTGTACATAATTTGGAGTACATACTGGACTGTGTCTCCTGTTGGGGACGTCAAAACGACGCCAGCCCCCAGTCCGGCCAACATTTTGGAGCCGTCGAAATGCATGATCCAGTTTCAGTATGTGCCGTACTCTTTAGGGAGTTCGGCCTCCGTCCATTCTGCGATGAAGTTGGCCAAAACTTGCGATTTGATAGCTCGCCATGGCTTATAGGTTATATCGAACAGGAGGAGCTCGATGGCCCATTTTGCGATCCAGCCCGTTGCATCGCGGTTGTTGATAATATCGTTAAGTGGTACTTCCGAGGCTACTGTTATGGAACACTCTTGAAAGTAGTGTCGTAGCTTTCGGGATGCCATGAATACCGCGTATGCAATTTTTTGATAATGCGGGTACCATGATTTGCATGGAGTGAGGACAGTGGACACGTAGTAGACCGGCCTTTGAAGGGGGGAATTTGTGTCCGTCCGTTTCCCGCTCGACAACGAGCACTGCGCTGACAACTTGATGTGTTGCTGCAATGTACAATAGCATTGGTTCGCCGGTGTTAGGCATGGCCAGGACTGGGTTTGTTGCCAATATGGATTTTATTTCATCGAGTCCGGCCATGGCGGCATCCGTTCACTCGAAGTGTTCGGTGCGCCGGAGTAGACGATAAAGGGGCAGTGCCTTTTCTCCCAAGCGGGAGATGAAGCGGCTTAGAGCCGCCACGCATCCGGTTAATTTTTGTATCTGTTTGAGGTCCTTTGGGATATCCAATTGTGACAAAGCTCGGATCTTGGCTGGATTTGCTTCAATTCCTCTACCGGATACAATGAAGCCCAAGAGCTTTCTGGCTGGTACGCCAAAGACGTATTTTTCCGGGTTGAGCTTGATGTCGTATTTTCAGAGGTTATCGAATGTGAGCCTCAAGTCGTCTACTAGAGATTCGACATGTCTTGATTTGATGACCACATCATCCACGTATGCCTCCACTGTTTTGCCGATCTGATTTACCAGACATGTCTGGATCATGCACTGATATGTTGCGCCGGCGTTTTTTAGCCCGAAGGGCATTGTGTTGAAGCAGAATGGGCCGTATGTTGTGATGAATGCTGTTGCAGCTTGGTCTGATTCTGCCATCTTGATTTGATGGTAACCGGAGTATGCGTCGAGGAAACACAACGAGTCGTGTCCTGCGGTGGCATCGATAATTTGTTCGATACGGGGGAGGGGGAAGGGATCCTTTGGGCAAGCCTTGTTAAGGTCTTTAAAGTCGACACACAGGCGCCAGGATTTTTCCTTCTTTGGTACCATCACCAGGTTTGCTAGCCAGTCCGGATGTTTTATGTCTCTAATGAATCCGGCCTCCAATAGCTTGGCTAGCTCTTCTCCCATAGCCTGTCTCTTGGGTTCGGAAAAACGCCGAAGGGCTTGTTTGACAGGTTTGAATCCTTTTAGGATATTTAAGCTGTGTTCGGTCAGCCTGTGTGGGATCCCTGGCATGTCTGAAGGATGCCGGGCGAAAATGTCCCAATTCTCTCGTAGGAACTCTCGCAGTGCGGCGTCTACATCGGGGTTCAGTCGTGCCCCGATGGAAGCTGTTTTATTGGGGTCCGTTGGATGGACCTAGAATTTGACTATTTCGTCAACTGGCTTGAAGGATGTGGATTTGGATCTTTCGTCGAGTATCACATCATCCCTGTTAACCATGGAGCGCAGCGCAGTCAGTTCCTCGGCCGCTAAGGCTTCGGATAGTGCCTCAAGGGCTAATGCAGCCGTCTTGTTTTCGGCGCGGAGTGCTATGTCCGGATCACTAGCTAGAGTGATGATTCCGTTCGGCCCGGGCATCTTGAGCTTCATGTACCCGTAATGGGGTATCGCTTGGAAGATTGTGAATGCTTCCCGCCCTAGTAAGGCGTGATGTCCGCTCTTAAACGGGGCCACCTGAAATGTAACCTCTTCGGACCTGTAATTATCCGGCGTGCCGAACACTACATCTAGTGTGATTTTTCCTGTGTAGCGCGCTTCTCGACTGGGGATTATTTCTCTAAAGGTTGTGCTACTTCGCTCGACGCGGTTCCAGTCTATTTCCATTTTTTGAAGGGTCTCCTCATAAATGCGGTTCAGTCCGCTGCCTCCATCCATGAGCACCTTGGTGAGGCGAAAGCCGTCCACTATGGGACTGAGGACCAATGCGGCTGGTGCTCGGGCTGTTCAGAATCTAGGTTCATCACTTGCGTTGAAGGTAATGGCAGTGTCGCTCCATGGATTTATTGTTTCAACTTGATAGACTTCGGTGAGGTTGCGGAGTGTTCTTTTTCGCATATTGTTTGATACGAAGGTCTCGAAGACTGTGAGAACGGTACTGGTGTCCTCAGGCTGGCTTTCTGCGGCCTCCCGATTTAAGAGGTCCTCGCCAATTTTGGCTACCTACTGGAGTATCCAACATGCTCTAAGGCTGTGAGTTGGTGTGGCGTCCTCTGTACTGTGAATTCTACAGGGTCCATCAAGCCACCTTTCCAGTACGGTTCCATGCCCTGTAAAGGGTTTTGGCTTTTTGCTATTTATCCCGGGTGTTGTATGATGATGCACCCTCTTAGTTCAGACGGGATTACTATTCAAGGCCGGATTATCCCAAAATTTTGTTTCGGTTTTCGAGGCACTTTCCATCGCACAGTACTTTTGTACTATGGATGCCAAGTCAGCGAAGCGTGTAATATCACGACGACTTATGGCGTTAAGGATTCCCTCGTCCGTGCAATTACTACAGAAGATTGATATTGCGTCTCCCTCGCGGTAATCCTTTATCCTGTTCATAACCAGGAGGAATCTGGCCCAGTAATGATGTACTGTTTCGTCGGGCCTCTACCTGACTTGGGAGAGATCGCTTATGTTCAGGTGGGCGGGTGTCGTTGAATCTGAAACCTCACCCAATCCAAGATTCGGAGGCCGAAGCGTTTCCGAACTCTGAAGTTTGGATTCCTGGACGTTATCCAACGAATTCGGCCCGTTGCCTGATCCTAAGCTCAGGTCTTGAGTTACATCCTCCCCTCCGCGGGTATCCGGCTTGGAGGGATCGGGAATTCGGACGTAACTAGTCCTTAAAATAGATGAAGGGTCGCCGCACTGCGCCTCTACCACGGCAACATGGTGGGTGACTTGGGGAGAGTTAATTTCTCTTAGATTGGGTTTAAGCCCAACCTGGTCGTAATCCGTAGCGACCCCCAGGGCGGCGATGCGATCCAAGAGCTCGTTTACGGAAGAGAGCTCCATTGGATCTAACTGCTCGACGAGCTTCGAGCTGACGTGTAGGTTGATTTTGATGATCCGAGAGGTCACCGTCGGCGCAACAGCCGAACAGGCGGTCATGAGGAAACCACCTAGCCGGAGGGTTAGGCCGACAACCAAGGCTCCCTTGGCAAAGGCGCCGTCTTTGAAGATGGGAGAAGGCATCCTTCCTGATTGTGACGGCACAGAGGAACTCTCAATGAAAGCACCAATGTCGGTGTCAAAACCGGCGGATCTCGGGTAGGGGGTCCCGAACTGTGCGTCTAGGCCGGATGGTAACAGGAGGCAAGGGACACGATGTTTTAGCCAGGTTCGGGCCCTCTCGATGGAGGTAAAACCCTACTCCTTCTTGATTAATATTGATGATATGGGTAGTACAAGAGTAGATCTACCACGAGATCAAGGAGGCTAAACCCTAGAAGCTAGCCTATGGTATGATTGTTGTGTATGGAGTTGATTCTGTCCTACGGACTACAACCCTCCGGTTTATATAGACGCCGGATAGGGTTAGGGTTACATAGAGTCAGTTACAATGGTAGGAGATCTTGAATATCCGCATCGCCAAGCTTGCCTTCCACGCCAAGGAAAGTCCCATCCGGACACGGGACGAAGTCTTCAATCTTGTATCTTCATAGTCCTAGAGTACGGCTGAAGGTATAGTCCGGCTACTCGAACACCCCCTAATCCAGGACTCCCTCACCTACAGACATAACTCTATTAGCTGGCTTCTTCGCTGAACTCTTTTTAACAATTTCGCTCAAGCACTTACTGAAAATGCCGCGTCGAAGCCGCTTATTCTCCCTCACGGAGTCCGATAGCTGGGCGTGAACATCCTTTAGTTCCACGCTCAGCTGGGTATTGGCATCCTGGAGATTGTTTTTCTCCTGCCTAACTTTTGTAAGCACGCGCTCGCCAGCCTTTAGCTGTTGTACGGCATGTTGCTCATTCGGATTCACTCCGGCGTCATCTACAATATTTATTGTCCAATTTGCAGGCATACCACACTCTATATGGTACCTATCATTCTTTGAAACAAGTGTTACCAGAGGAGGCCTTCTCGGACTCCTTCACTGCGGCAACTGTGGCCCGTAGCTGGGCCTTACACTCTTCAAGCTCATGAGACAATTGGGTATTCTTCTCTGTAAGAACCTGCACAATAAATGATCCTTAAATCAGTTATTCTAACTGTTTCAAGTCTCAGGGGCTACTGCTATATATAATCATCAAATTTTCTTACCCGTATATCCTTTACATACTGGTCCGTGGCTCTGGCTAGACCATTTTGAGCTGCACGGATATACGCATCTCCTGAGTTGAAGGCATCAAACGCCTCTTGGGAGAAACAAGCGTCACGGAGTATGGCTCAGCGATGCCTGTGCTTCATAGCGCTCTCCACTTCGGAATTCCTAGTGGATATTTTATCCGCATCCTTTGTAGAAGGAGCACCCAGCATGCGCCTCGTGTTAGCTTCCGCCTCTGTGTCCGGCCCTGGAGCCCGACTGGTAGAGGCGTGATCGGCGACCTCTCCGGATATAGTCCAGCGAGCGTTCTTCCTTCTAGGAAACACAGGTGTTATTATGTCTTTAAAAAGACAACAGTCGTGGAACAAGGCATTGCACCATACCTCTACGTCGGTGTCTCCGTCCAGACCGCCTTCCTTTTTAGCTTGTCCGGCCTCGGAGCTCCTTGTTGGCGAGTCGCCACGGGCTCGCCATGGCGTCCCGAGAGCCTTCCCTGTAAAATACCGTTTGTGTATGGTAGGTGAAGTGCATAAAAGGGAATCCTTTTCAAAAGTTGGGATTTTGGTCCCATCTACCTGTGAGGCTGGGAATAGCCTAGGGTAGTCGGCTATAATGGCCACCATGGCGTCATCGCAGCTCAATTGGTAGAATACCCTGTCAATCAGCTCCACGAATATGTCTGGATCCTCTTTAAGGCCGGGGTCGAGGGACCGTTCAGGAACCTCTGCCTGTGGAGGTGGGTTGTTGATCTCCCTTACAGCCTTACGTAGCTCCTGTGATAAAATGACAAGATAAAATACTTGCTGTAAAAATGCGGAAGGGGTGGGTATAAAAAGTGGCAACTTACCCAGCTCGGAGGGTTGTACATGGAGAATCCATTCTATGGCTTGATGCGGAGGAACTCCTCTTCCTCTCCCTTGTATAGACCAGACAGGATTTTTGCTAGGGCAGCAGTCGAGTCCGGCCCCTTGCGACCGCAGCGGGTGGCATCATCTTCCCCGTTAAAATCCCACACAGGGTGGCCTCGATATTGAAGTGGCTGCACCCCCCGCATAATGCATATTGACATAACCTCGGTTATGGTCAGTCCTGATTGAGCCAAAATACCTTTATCCGGTCCATCAGGTAAAGAACGTCTCTATCATCTTCCTCCTGAGGGCTCCGCGGCCGCCAGCTCAGGCGCTTCTTCAAGGGAGCGTTATCAAACTCGGGAAGGCCGATCCGAATAGGATCCGGAAGGGGGACGTCCTCCATATAAAACCACTCCAAAGGCCAGTCTTCGGATGTCTTCTTCGGGGTACCAGATAGGTATCCGGTCCCGGCAATGCGCCACACTTCGGCTCCGCCCACTTGATATATTGATCCCCTCTATGTATAGGGCACAAGGCAGAACAACTTCTTCCACAGTGCGAAATGAGCTTCGCAGCCCAGAAACAGTTCACAAAGGGCTACGGAACCAGCGATGTGCAGTATGGAGGCAGGGGTGAGGTTGTGCAACTAGAGGCCATAGAACTCCAGGAGCCCTCGGAGAAACGGATGGATTTGAAATCCGAGTCCCCTTAACAAATAAGGGACAAGGCATACCCGCTCTCCCTTAGAGGGGTTGGGAAATCTCTCCGCTTGCTCCCCGCCATTATAGGTGGCGAGCCCGGATCGAACCGGGACCATATACGCTGGGGGGAGAAATCCCTGGGTCTGTAGCTTCACTAATTGGATGTGCGGGACGGAACACCTCTCCCAATCTCCGGGCTTGGGGCTGCAGGAGCGAGAGGAGGAGTTGCGCTGGTCGGCCATGCTGGAATGGATTTTTTCGGGCGCGCTCTGATGAATGCTCGCTGAGGGAGGATGGTGTGGTTTGGATCTGAGAATCCTCATCTCTTTAAATAGATAGTTCATTCACACAGCCAGGGTGGTAAATATAAAAACGCCCTGGCTCCTCACATTCGCTTGACACATGGAAGATGGCCATTATTGGACGCAGAAGCCAAGAAGCGCAACATTTGCGAGAAGCCGGACACTATTTAACAGATACTCAGAGTTTGAAGAAGAACCCGCCTTGCAATGCCGAAGACAATCTGCGCGCAGGACTCATCGTCATTGAAGCCTGGTTCGGGGGCTACTGAGGGAGTCCTGGATTAGGGGGTATCCGGACAGCCGGACTATATCCTTTGGCCGGACTATTGGACTATGAAGATACAAGATTGAAGACTTCGTCCCGTGTCCGGATGGGACTCTCCTTGGCGTGGAAAGAAAGCTTGGCAATACGGATATGTAGATCTCCCTCCTTGTAACCGACTATGTGTAACCCTAGTGTAACACCCTCGATGCGACTATATCTCCCACGTGTCGAGGCACGACTTAGAGGCATAATCGCATTGAAGGCATATGTCTCAAGTGAGGTAATCTTCACACAACCCATGTAATATAATAAGGAAAGAGATACATAGTTGGCTTACAATCGCCACTTCACACAATTACAAGAATAAAGCATTACATCATTCAAATACAATCAAGGTCCGGCTACTGAACCAAAATAAAAGAAGAACCCCAAATGCGACAAAGGATCCCGATCGACCCCAACTGGGCTCCACTACTGAACAACTAGAACGAAACAACACAAAGGACAAGATCTTCATCGAGCTCCTCCTTGAGCTTGGTTGCGTCATCTGCATGGACTCATCGGCACCTGCAAGCTGGTTTTGGAAGTATCTGTGAGCCACAGGGACTCAGCAATCTCGCACCCTCGCGATCAAGACTATTTAAGCTTGTGGGTACGGTAAAAGGTGTGAGGTGGAGCTGCAGCAAGCGACTAGCATATATGGTGGCTAACATACGCAAATGAGAGCGGGAAGAGAAGGCAATGCACGGTCGAGAAACTATGATCAAGAAGTGATCCTATAGCAACCTACGTCAAGCATAACTCCAACAACCGTGTTCACTTCCCGGACTCCGCCGGAAAGAGACCATCACGGTTACACACGCAGTTGATTCATTTTAATTAAGGTCAACTTCAGGTTTTTTACAACCGGACATTAACAAATTCCCATCTGCCCATAACCGCGGGCACGGCTTTCGAAAGTTCAAATCCCTGCAGGGGTGTCCCAACTTAGCCCATCACAAGCTCTCACGGTCAACGAAGGAATAGACCTCCACCCGAGACGTTCCGATCAGACTCGGTATCCCGGTACAACAAGACATTTTGACAGGGTAAAACTAAACCAGCAACACCGCCCGAATGTGCCGACAAATCCTGATAGGAGCTGCACATATCTCTTTCTCAGGGCACACTCAGATGAGCCAGACGTCGGGTAAGCCAGCCCAGAGTTGCCCCTGGTAGCCTCGGACATCGCTCAGTTGGACCAACACTTAGAGAAGCACTGGCCCGGGGGGTTAAAATAAGATGACCCTTGAGCCGGCCGACTCAAGGGAAAAAGAAAGGCTAGGTGGCAAATGGTAAAACCAATGTTGGGCATTGCCGGAAGAGCTTTACTTAAGGCGAACTGTCAAGGGGTTCCCATTATAGCCCAACCGCGTAAGGGACGCAAAATCCGGGAACATAACACCGATATGACGGAAACTAGGGCGGCAAGAGTGGAACAAAACACCAGGCATAAGGCTGAGCCTTCCACCCTTTACCAAGTATATAGATGCAGTAATTAAATAAGATATATTGTGATATCCCAACAAGTAAACATGTTCCAACAAGGAACAACATCTCCATGTTCCAACAAGGAACAAACTTCAATCTTCACCTGCAACTAACAACGCTATAAGAGGGGCTGAGCAAAGCGGTAACATAGCCAAACAACGGTTTGCTAGGACATGGTGGGTTAGAGGTTTGACATGGCAATTTGGGAGGCTGACAAGCAAATGGTAGGCATCGTAGCATTGGCATAGCAAAAGAGCGAGCAAACTAGCATAGCAAAGATAGTAGTGATTTCGAGGGTATGATCATCTTGCCTGAAGTCCCGCAAGGAAGAAGAACGAGTCCATGAAGAAGACAAACGGACGTAGTCGAATGGGTCCTCACAAACGCGACGTAACCGGAACCAACCCGAAGAAGCAAACACCGGAAAAGAAGCACACAACATAGTAAACAACCAACACATCAACATGGTATGATGCACAAACGAGTATGATGCATGTCCGGTTTAATGAAGCATGGCATGGCAAAGTGCACAAACAATCCTACAAATTAAGTGGAGCTCAATATGCAACTCCGTTGCATTTTGACGAAACACCACATGACTTATTTAGGTCTCTCTCGTTAGGTACTCAACAATATTAAATGTTGTTTAAACATGGCAAGAGGTGAAGCATAACAAAACTATATTATCTAAATAATTTAAATGGGGCCGGACATAACAAATAACAAATCCGGTAAATCCCCAAATGTCTTAGTAATTTAATGCAACAACAATTTAAACATTTTAATTGTTGTTATCATGATGCAGATGACATGAACAAGTTTTATGCAATTTTTATTAAGAGTTGACATGAGCATATTATGAGGCATTTGTCATCGTGGCGGAAAGGAAAAGGGTGCCACGGCAACGATAACGAAAATGGTGCCACGACAGCGTTCCGGTTCCGGTACTTGATTGAGATACCGATGCAAAGGGGAAGTGTGCGGATGCGTGCAAAAGATGGTGGGGCGCTCCCGGCTTCCGGGTGTCCCACGAGGTGGCGACAAGGAAACGAGTGACAATTTGGACACGGTGCAAACATGAGCATCCCAAACATCGCAAACATTCGTTCACGGACGGTCGTCTCGGGGTTATACCTTCGAAGTGTGCAACCGGGACGGTTCTTGTTCAGTGCCAAGTAGAGGAAGTAGTCGTTCTCGAGACGTTCGTAGTGGAAGTAGGGGTACATGACGACGGTAGAGGTACTCGTGATCTCGGCGATGGTAGTTGTACATGTAGGCGGTAGACGAACTTGATGGTTCCGTTACCCGGTTCTTCAGAGATGGAAGTAGTAGTACACGTTCCGTAGATGTTCATGTCATCGGTGTCGTGGTACTTGGGGTCTTCGGACTCTCCGGTCCCGTTCTTGCGACGGCAGTCATTCACGTTTGTTCGGAGAGGTACTAGACGACTCCAACGTCTTCGAGGCGACGGTAGTCGTACACACGAAGTTAGTCAAACTTGATGGATCCAAGGGCTTCGGGCGTCGTGCACAGTTTGTAGACGTTCGGGTCTCCCGTAGAGGTACTAGACGCATCACGGATATGTAGTCGTACACGCACGTAGATGAACTTGGCCGGTCCTCGACGTCCTAGTACTTGGCGTTCTTGACGATTCCAAGGGTCTCGGCGGAGGCCACGGTACTCCGTGATGGCATGAAGACGGTCTAGCAGTAGCAAGGGCGTCGAGGAGGACGGCCTCAGGTCAACGCGACCACAAAGCAGAGGCGAGGCAATGGCGCTGCTGGATCTGGCGAGAGGAGGTCGGGAATGACTTGTGTTTGGCCGGAGACGAGGCAACTTCTCCCCGTCCGGCAAGACGACAAGAGCGCGGGGACGACGGGTCTTGGCGACGAGAGGGTGCAGCAGTTACTGCTGCTGTCGGTGGCGACGAACTTGGAGGCGGGGCAGCGTGCAGAGCTTGGGGCACGAGGGTGCAGGGCGGCATGAAGAAGAGGCGGGGCTATGGTAGACCTTCGTTGGCGGCGGAGCTAGGCTTCACCGGAGCAGGGGGGCCTCGGGCGTCATGGGGCGGCGCTTGGAGCTCAGGGCAGAGGAGGTAGAGTGCGTGACGGCGGCTGGAGACGCGAGGACGACCGGAGCAGAGGCAATAGGCAGCGCAGGGTCGAGGTTGCCGGGATCGAGTCGAGCTGGTGCATCCATGGCGTCCTAGTGGCTGCAGGCAAGGAAGCGCTCAAGGGGGCCTCTGGTTAGCTCGGTGGAGGAGAAGGTGAGGACGGGGAGGGCGACGGGAACTGGAGGAGGACGAGCGAGGGGATCCTGGCTTGAGGGAGAGAGAGGTTACGAGAAGGAGGGATCGAGGGGAGATGGGATCGGGGAGATGGTGGGTTCGGGTGTTGTGCCTCCTCTCCTGGCGGCGCGAGGGAGGGATCGAGAGAAGGAGAGGTGCGCGAGGGATTGGGCTAAGGTAGAGCTAGGGTTAGGGGGGAGGTGGCCTTGGGGCCGGCCTAGGTGTTTACGAGGCCCAGGTGGGCAGGGGCGCGGCTGGGCCTAGAGATGGCCTAAAGGCCGACCTGCTGCTCTCTCACACTACTAAAAGAAAAGAGAAAAAACAGATATTAAGAAAGAAAAGAAAGAGGGGTTAGGGAAAGAAGTTGGACACGCAGATAAACTTTACGGACGCGTAAAAATGTGCACGGTCCACGAAAAATAGGGGAGACATGATTGAAAGATGTCATTCAAACACATTTGAATTTAATTCAAATGGGTTTGAACTAGGGCTTGGTTATAGAAGTGTCCAAAAATGTTGAGAATTTAGGTGGAGCTCCAGAAAATGAAGAAAAGACATATGACAAAGTTAGAGACCAAGAGTTGAGAAGGAAAAAGGCATGAGGATTATTTTGCACGTGTGTTATGGTGAATATCAAATTAAAGAAATATTGAATATAGCTCCCTACTATCTGGAGGATAGGTTATAAAGAGAAACCACCATGTGAGTTCCCTCGATTTAAATGGACCGAAGATCCATGCAATTTATTTAGTGAGTTGAGGTGCAAAGATTTATGAGATGATGGCATGATGACATGATGCAATGCACATGATGCAAAGATGAATGCAACAGACGGAACAAATCACACCACGAATCTCGGAAACCCTGGAAGACATCTGAAGCTCCGTTCTTGGGGCGTTACACCTAGCCCCCTCCGGTGTCTATATAAACTGGAGGGTTTAGTCCATGGGACCAACAACAATCATACCATAGGCTAGCTTCTAGGGTTTATCCTCTATGATCTCATGGTAGATCAACTCTTGTATTACTCATATCATCAAGATCAATCAAGCAGGAGTAGGGTTTTACCTCCATCGAGAGGGCCTGAACCTGGGTAAAAACATCGTGTCCCCTGTCTCCTGTTACCATCCGCCTAGACGCACAGTTTGGGACCCCCTACCCGAGATCCGCCGGTTTTGACACCAACACTGACTGTTTCCTCTGTACCTTTTCGTGCAAACAGGGATATCCAATTCACCTGGTTGTTGTTGTGACCTTTTGGTGCACTGCACAAAACTATTCTTAAAAGAAGTGACTTTTGTGATGTTTAACTGGAATGTCAGAATGGAACAGTTGGTTCATTTTGGTGGAACTGCACAAAGGGAGATCTGTGTTCCAATCCTCATCCTCCATATTGGCGCCATAACCTTCCTTTAGGTAAGAATGATATTTAATGCATGTGTTCATCTCTATTTTCCGACTGCCATGAGAAAATAATGCTGTTTTTTACTAGTACACTTGTACTCCCTCACTGAAAAAACCAATTCTGAATTAGAAGGCCAATCATGTACTTGGTTTCACCAACTGGTGAGGAGAAAGAGAAACAGAGCATGAAGAGGAAGAAGAAGAAGAAGAATAAACAGTGCCAAGGCGATCTTGCTGAAGCCAGAGGCCTCAGTCGAGGCCATTCAAGGGCTCCGACAACGACTACCTTACATGTGAGACGATCCTCCAGGGAGCCCTTCCACTTATGCTGTCTCACTTAATTAATTAGGAGTACTTAAGTACCACTAATTTATTACTGCCTAATTTTCCTGTTGGAGTTAAACAAATCTTTAGTAGGACCCTAAGCTGAATCATGTACGTGTGTATGTTTGTCTATGGAGGTGAATCATGTGGTGGAGCAGGGAGGGAATATTATTAGTGTCATGACATAATAGTGCTATTATTTTGCATGTCAATTTATTGCCATTGGTTCAATGAGGCAATGTTTTGTGTATTGTCCATCATGCATTTGATGCCACTATTTGAGTAATATGCTAATGTCTTCCTATCATTTCTCACTAAGCTAATGAAGGTTTCACCTTGTTCCTACTTGTGCAAACAGGGATCATGTTGTGCCAATCATACATTTTAGTGGAACTACACAAGACAATAACAATGAACTGTATCCCAGCCAGTGCTTTAACTCTGCAGGAAGTTCTTGATAATCTTTCGATATAATCTCAGCACTGGTAAACAAGAATGGTTTCAACCATACATTTGAAGTGCACAAAAATATATACTATTGTGTGATTCCAGTGAGTGCTTTATCATCTCTTATGCGACTACATGAATAAGCTTTTTTCTCAGGTTGGTACGGGCCTAAGGCCTTCATCCATATTAGTTTGTTGTCATCTCTATTTGTATCATCCTACTGTCATGAGAAACTCCTTTATCTTTGCACTTTAAAGTTTTGCAACCTATGATAAATGGCAATGCTTTGAGTGTTGAGTTGAGCTAATTGGCACTAATTAAATAAACTAATACCTCTCTTTAAGAAAGACTACTATGTTGCTAACTTTACCCATTAAGATAATGAGGGCGCTTCTATTTGTTAGTGTATGTTTCATCAACTTGTCCCACTATTACAGTAATCTCACTCTCTCAATATATGTACCAACAGGGATGCTCGATTTTAGTGGAACTGCACAAAAACTTTGGGTGCTTCATTGCCTCGACAGCTTCCGTCCTTTCCTGTCAGTCGCTAATCTCCGCTTGCTTTCTTCCTTTGCTGTCAGTCGCTTGGCTTATCTCGGTTTCCAGTCAAAGGAAATAGTAATTGATATGCTACCTCACACAGGTTGGTATTGGTGTTTATCCTGATTATTGTTCCTGTCATATGTATTGGTAATTTGGTATTGTGCTATTGTTTGCCGATTTCATAAAGGAGTAATTTGGAGCCTGAACTCACAGGCAAATCATTACATCAGGTGATTTCAGTAGAACTGCACAAAATGATCAGATGGACAGGTACTTATGCTGCTGCTATGTACTCCAAAGTTCACTCAGACAAGCATCGATGTTGACAAGAAGTGCCTATATTCATTCGAGTATCAACCGGCGTCAACCAATTGTCAAACTCCAAGTATTAGGAGAGTGAACGCCAAAAATATTGCTTGGTGCATAGCCCAGAAAAACGCAGTCCAGTCTTTGGTCCCAACTTGTGCCTTTTGGTTATCGGCACATATGGTAGCGAACTATATGGCATGGAGTCTAAAGATTCCAGACAAGTTAGTTGACGCGTATATTCATCTGGCACTTAATCAGTCTGCACGCCAAGGATGCTCCATTTCAGTTGAACTGCACAAAAATTTGGGTGGTTCATTTTCTCAACCGCATCGTTTCTCGTCTGCAATGTAGAATTTTGGCGAGATACAGGACCAAGATGAGCCAGTAAACTAGTTGGATGAAAGTAGTGGCCAAGTTGCTCAAACCTCCCTCGGCACGAGGCCACTATTTGAGGATAAACCTACAAGCAAAGTTCAGATTGTCTGTGCTGCCTCTTATGTACTCGAAAGTTTACTCGTACAAGAACTAATTTTTTTTAGCAAGAAGTACCTCCGATTGAACACCATTTACCAGTCTGTACCCTAGGTAATTAAAGTTCGTCCATGGATCATATTGGCTGTGATCTCAATCATTTGGATGCATAAACATACTGAACATGTGTATATCTGAATCTTTTTAATTATGTATGAATATTGTCGTGTGATCTATCAATCATTTGGATGCATAGATATGCTGAGCTTGTGTATATATGAATCTTTTGAGTTGTTGATAGTGAATGTTGGCTATGAATATGAACGTGTCCTGTGAACCTGAGTTTGATATGAATGTTTACCTTTTCTGTTGTATTTGTGTGTGAACTTGTTAGTATGCCTACTGTGGGGTATAAAACGCAGGTCTCTTATAAAAGTAATGTGTGTCCAATTTATGTTTTCCCTTCTAACCACATTATATATATTTATATTATTACTATTATCGTATATTTTATAGAGACTTATATATACATTATAAAAACATCATCCCACGTGTTATTAACTTATAAAGTAAATGTTTAATGGAAGTTGGCAAGGAAAATCCTGGTTGTTTTTGACTCACAGGCAAGGAAAATCCTGGTGATTGCGTACAAAAGCTTGCGAAGATTTTAAGGACCAGTTTAATAATAACGCGCTCATTTTTATTTTGAGCAATAACTTGCTAATTTATTAACTATATATATAAAAAATGTGCCTCTCCGGTTTATTCTTTGATATTAATTGCTCCTTCTAACATAACATTGTATATATAACGAGCCCACCTAATACGTGTATTTCAAGGAAGTGCAAATGGGCTGGGATTTCTTAGAAAATATAAATGGGACTAATTGACGCGAAATTATTTGTTCACCCAGCCCAGCAAATGGACTGTACATTTTAGAAAACATGGGTTAAATATATGCCAAATTTTTGCAGGCTGACATGTGGGCCAATAGGTCGAAGCCTACGCAGGACGTTGTCAACTTGGTCAACAAAATGATTGTGTCATCCACAGCCATTGGATTTATATCCAACGGCCGGCATGCACCTTCAATCTCTCGTCTTCTTCCTCCAGCGTCGCCGGGACCGCCTGATCCGGCCTCCGGCGGCTAGCGGCTCTGCTTAGCACGCATCACTGTGAAGCGCTACCCCACCGCTGGCCAGGCTATCCCTCCACCCCTCGACACCTCCTGTTATTCTCCATAGACTACAGCTGAAGGAAATATGCCCTAGAGGCCATAATAAAGTTATTATTTATTTCCTTATATCATGATAAATGTTTATTATTCATGCTAGAATTGTATTGACCGGAAACATAATACATGTGTGAATACATAGACAAACAGAGTGTCACTAGTATGCCTCTACTTGACTAGCTCGTTAATCGAAGATGGTTATGTTTCCTAACCATAGACATGATTTGTCATTTGATTAACGGGATCACATCATTAGGAGAATGATGTGATTGACTTGACCCATTCTATTAGCTTAGCACTTGATTGTTTAGTATGTTGCCATTGCTTTCTTCATGACTTATGCATGTTCCTATGATGTAGCGAACTGACCCAAAATGGATCGAAGTCTCTGTGCTTAAGTGTCATCCCTGGGTCGGTATGCTGACACAAACAGTACTCGAGGAATTATAACAGAGTTCAATCACACTTTATTACATCGAGGTTCTCAAAATAGTATTTATTACAATAATATGGCCAAAGGCCATCTAAATAAAAATAATTGCGGAAGCTTCAAAGGTAAATGAGTCCATCCAACTCCACGGCAAACTGAGTGCAGAACAATGACCTATCGCATCTTTAATCCTTGTCGGAAAAGTCTGCAACATGAGACGTTGCAGCCGTGTAGGTCAGCACATGAAATATGCTGGCAATTTCACACCATAGAATAATAATAAATGAAAAGACTATCTCTAAGTTTAATTTTTGCATAAAGCTAATTTTACCCTACAACAAAGGAATAATTTTTTTTATTACTACTAAGTTAAAATGCCATAATTGAGAAGGTTCCTCCAACTCAATCCCAAAATTCCCAAGTTGTTAGTAACCCAATAATTTCATTAAATAGAGTGATGAGATCAACCAATAATTCACTTCTAGATACTCAAATTGTCCATAACCGGGGACATGGCTAATCATGATTAGTTTGTACACTCTGCAGAGGTTTGCGCACTTTTACCCACAAGACTCGACCACCTCCATGATAGGAAGATCGAGACATAGCCTTTCAGAAGCGTTTCCCCTTAAGCCTGGATAGACCGGTACACCTACTTTCCCCTATATCAGCTAGTCTACCATGAAAAAAGGTCACACAACTTACTCAACTATGCCAGAGCCCATAATGGCTTGTGGCTGCACACGGAAGTTTCCAGGCCTGAAATATCTTATGATCCCTTTGAGCCTGGGTGGCGGGCCTAGGGTAATCACACGGGTACTCCGGGATTCCCCTTGGGCAAGCACTGGTTTCTCCAGGTGCCACAAACAATCCACCCAGATGTGTATTAAAGTTGTCACCTTAGGTTATCCCAAAATTATTATCTCTCGCAACTTGCATGAATGACACATACCAATCCCCGTCTACGAGCATGGCTAAGCAATATATGATATAACGAATATTCCCGGGGTGATCAAAAGGTCATAGGTTCCTACCACATGAACTACATAGCATAACCACACATTCCCAATCCTATTCATGCAATCTTTGAGGGTGAAACTAATGCATAGTAAAAATTGGGTATTGAAAATTATGATCAAAGTGTGAACTTGCCTTGCTGACGTTCGTTGAACTATAAATATTCGTAGTAGCAAGCTTCGCACTCCGGATGATCTAGCGTAAGCAAGCAATAACATACATAAGCATACAAGCAAATATCCAAAAAGAAAACAAATGAAAGACTTCGAAAAACTCCAAAACAACTAAATAAAGTTTCTGTACAATACGTAATTTATACAGCAGCAAAAATATGTGTGTTTGGGTTTAACAGAAAGTACACGACACAAGCTTCGATTTGCAAAAAGAATCACCTAAAATGGAGTTACGAAACTCGAGATACGGCCTAACGAAGTTTGAATATAGATCTGTTTGAATTCAAATTTTAAAATTTTCAAAAAATATTTTTCGTTTGGTTCTTTGGATAGATGGGATTTCTATGAACTAGTAGGAAAAAGAATCAACTAAATCGGATCTATAGACTAAAAGATATACAAGAAACAAGAATTTGCATAGAATTTGAGATTGAAAAAAATACTGGAAAAAGAGAAAATTCTGGCCTGAGTGTTCACCGGACTTGTCGCCGGAGAAGAGGAAGATGGTGGATCTGGTGTGCTTCGGTGAAGGATGTGTGCGGGACGGTGTAGAGGACGATGAGGCGGATCCGAGCAGCAGTGCGACGGGATAGTTCTTGTCTCCTGGCGCGGTGGAGAAGCCGCCGGAATACACGAACTCCGACGAGCAATTGGTGAGGTTAGAGAGGGGGAAAAGCTCCAGAAGGAGAGGGCTTCAGACGAGGGGAACTTGGTCGTCTCTGTGGGCTTTTATAGAGGGTCAGGGGAAGCCAGAGGAGAGCGGGGCGTTGCCGGAATTAATGTGTTTAATGGCTGCAGTATGAAGCGTTCATGGTGGCCATTATGGCTGTCTAGGAGGCGCACCAGGGGATGGGAGGGGTCGAGGGAGGTAAGGGGAACCGGTTTCGGCAGTTATTGAGTTGGGAGAGGGAGAGGAAGGGAGGGATCGAGGTACAGGCGTCCATGGTTGTTGCTCTCTGTTCATGTTCCTATAACGATGAGAGGACGAAGATGGCCATCAGTTGGGCTGGAAGATATGGGCCTTAGTGGGAGAAGTTTGGCCAAGGGAAAAGGAGAAAAAAATTGATAGATGGGCTAGATAGGCTGACAGAGAGAAATCTTAACTAAAATCAATATTAGACTAAATAAATTGTTCGCTCTCACAGAATTATTATTTAGATCTGAAGAAAAATGTTCACATAATAATATGGTCTTATATATGACCCTGTGAACATTTATCCAGCCTAAAATGCAAGTTTTCAAAAATAAACTTTTTGCTAAACTAATAAAATAAAGTGGAAATAAAACCCAACAAATATATTTTGGTTCCAAATCCATTTTCCAATATTTTCCTTCTATTATTGAAGAAGTCATTTTATCTTCTCTCTTTATTTTATTTTTGAAATAAAGGAAATGAATTTAGTGAAAGCAAATTTGATCCAAACTCCAAATTTTGAAGTTAAAGAATTTTCAAAAATTGGATTTAAGGAAACTTCCAATTCTCTCTTTCGGTCCTTGAATTGCATAAAGTTCTTTGGATCAAAATTCAAAATAAAAGAAATGGGGCAAAAATGCATAAATCATGGATGCATATGAATGATCTATTTTCAACATCCAAATTGAAAATTGGGATGTTACATATGACTATGAGATTATGCAACTCCCGTTTACCGGAGGAACACTTTATGTGCTACCAAACGTCACAACGTAACTGGGTGATTATAAAGGTGCTCTGCAGGTGTCTCCGAAGGTACTTGTTGGGTTGGCGTATTTTGAGATTAGGATTTTTCACTCCAATTGTCGGAGAGGTATCTCTGGGCCCTCTTGGTAATGCACATCACTTAAGCCTTGCAAGCATTGCAACTAATGAGTTAGTTGCGGGATCATGTATTACGAACGAGTAAAGAGACTTCCCGGTAACGAGATTGAACTAGGTATTGAGATACCGATGATCAAATCTCGGGCAAGTAACATTCCGATGACAAAGGGAACAACGTATGTTGTTATGCGATTTGACCGATAAAGATCTTCATAGAATATGTGGGAGCCAATATGAGCATCCAAGTTCCGCTGTTGGTTATTGACCGGAGACGTGTCTCGGTCATGTCTACATAGTTCTCGAACCCGTAGGGTCCGCATGCTTAAAGTTCGATGACGGTTATATTATGAGTTTATGTGTTTTATGTACCGAAGGAGTTCGGAGTCCTGGATGAGATCAGTGACATGACGAGGAGTCTCGAAATGGTCGAGACGTAAAGATCGATATATTGGACGACTATATTCGGACATCGGAAAGGTTCCGAGTGATTCGGTATTTTTCAGAGTACCAGAGAGTTACGGGAATTCGTATTGGACCTTAATGGGCCATACGGGAAAGGAGAGAAAGGCCTCAAAGGGTGGCCGCACCCCTTCCCATGGACTGGTCCGAATTGGACTAGGGAGGGGGGCGCCCCCTTCCTTCCTTCTCCTTTTCCCTTCCCTTTCCTTCCCTCCTACTCCTACTACTTGGAAGGGCTCCTAGTTCTACTAGGAAAGGGGGGAATCCTACTCCCGGTGGGAGTAGGACTCCCAGGGCGCGCCATCTAGAGGGTCGGCCCCTCCCCTCCTCCACTCCTTTATATACGTGGCCAGGGGGCACCCCATAGACACAACAATTGATCAAGTTGATATTTTAGCCGTGTGCGGTGCCCCCCTCCACCATAGTCCACCTCGATAATACTATAGCAGTGCTTAGGCGAAGCCCTACGTCGGTAGAACATCAACATCGTCACCACGCCGTCGTGCTGACGAAACTCTCCCTCAACCCTCGGCTGGATCGAAGTTCGAGGGACGTCATCGGGCTGAACGTGTGCTGAACTCGGAGGTGCCGTACGTTCGGTACTTGATCGGTCGGATCGTGAAGACGTACGACTACATCAACCGCGTTGTACTAACGCTTCCGCTTTCGGTCTACGAGGGTACGTGGACAGCACTCTCCCCTCTCGTTGCTATGCATCACCATGATCTTGCGTGTGCGTAGGAATTTTTTTGAAATTACTACGTTCCCCAACAGTGGTATCAGAGCCAGGTTTTATGCGTAGATGTCATATGCACGGGTAGAACACAAGTAAGTTGTGGGGGATACAAGTCATACTACTTACCAGCATGTCATACTTTGGTTCGGCGGTATTGTTGGATGAAGCAGCCCGGACCGACATTACGCGTACGCTTACGCGAGACTGGTTTTACCGCCATGCTATGCACACAGGTGACTAGCGGGTGTCAGATTCTCCAACTTTAGTTGAACCGAGTGTGGCTACGCCCGGTCCTTGCGAAGGTTAAAACAGCACCAACTTGAAAAAATATCGTTGTGGTTTTGATGCGTAGGTAAGAATGGTTCTTGCTTAGCCCGTAGCAGCCACGTAAAACTTGCAACTACAAAGTAGAGGATGTCTAACTTGTTTTTGCAGGGCATGTTGTGATGTGATATGGTCAAGACGTGATGAGATATAAGTCGTTGTATGAGATGATCATGTTTTGTTGAAGTTATTGGCAACTGGCAAAAGCCTTATGGTTGTCTCTCTATTGCATAAGATGCAAAGCGCCAAATAATTGCTTTACTTTATCGCTATGCGATAGCAATAGTTGCAAGAGCAATAGTTGGCGAGACGACCATATGATGACACATTGATATAGATCAAGATGATGGAGATCATGGTGTCATGCCGGTGACGATGGAGATCATGACGATGCTTTGGAGATGGAGATCAAAGGCACAAGATGATGATGGCCATATCATGTCACATATTATGATTGGATGTGATGTTTATCTTTTATACATCTTATTTTGCTTAGTTCGGCGGTAGCTTTATAAGATGATCTCTCACTAAATTATCAGGGTATAAGTGTTCTCCCTGAGTATGCACCGTTGCGAAAGTTCTTCGTGCTGAGACACCACGTGATGATCGGGTGTGAAAGGCTCTACGTTCAAATACAACGGGTGCAAAACAGTTGCACACGCGGAATACTCAGGTTAAACTTGACGAGCCTAGCATATAACAGATATGGCCTCAGAACACGGAGACCGAAATGTTGAGCGTGAATCATATAGTAGATATGATCAACATAGTGATGTTCACCATTGAAACTACTCCATCTCACGTGATGATCGGACATGGTTTAGTTGATTTGGATCACGTGATCACTTGGAATATTGGAGGGATGTCTATCTAAGTGGGAGTTCTTAAGTAATATGATTAATTGAACTTTAATTTATCATGAACTTAGTCCTGGTAGTATTAGCATATCTATGTTGAAGATCAATAGCTCGCGTTGTTGCTTCCCTATGTTTTATGTATGTTCCTAGAGAAAACTAAGTTGAAAGATGATAGTAGCAACGATGCAGACTAGGTCTGTGATCTGAGGTTTATCCTCATTGCTGCATAGAAGAATTATGTCCTTGATGAACCGCTAGGTGACAGACATATTGCAGGAGCAAATGCACACGTTATGAACATTTGGCTAGCTCAATATGATGATGGTAATAGATAGTTTTGTGACAAGATAAATTGTAACGAGAAACAAGTAACAAAAGTAAATAAAGTGCAGCAAGGTGGCCCAATCCTTTTTGTAGCAAAGGACAAGCCAGAATAAACTATTATAATAGGAAAAGCGCTCCCGAGGACACATGGGAATATCGTCAAGCTAGTTTTCATCACATTCATATGATTCGCGTTCGGTACTTTGATAATTTGATATGTGGGTGGACCGGTGCTTGGGTGCTGTTCTTACTTGAACAAGCATCCCACTTATGATTAACCTCTATTGCAAGCATCCGCAACTACAACAAAAGTATTAAGGTAAACCTAACCATAGCATGAAACATATGGATCCAAATCAGCCCCTTACGAAGCAACGCATAAACTAGGGTTTAAGCTTCTGTCACTCTAGCAACCCATCATCTACTTATTACTTCCCAATGCCTTCCTCTAGGCCCAAATAATGGTGAAGTGTTATGTAGTCGACGTTCACATAACACCACTAGAGGCTAGACAACATACATCTTATCAAAATATCAAACGAATACCAAATTCACATGACTACTAATAGCAAGACTTCTCCCTTGTCCTCAGGAACAAACGTAACTACTCACAAAGCATATTCATGTTCATAATCAGAGGGGTAATAATATGCATAAAGGATCTGAACATATGATCTTCCACCAAATAAACCAACTAGCATCAACTACAAGGAGTAATCAACACTACTAGCAACCTACTAGCACCAATCCCGGACTTGGAGACAAGAATTGGATACAAGAGATGAACTAGGGTTTGGATATGAGATGGTGCTGGTGAAGATGTTGATGGAGATTGCCCTCTCCTGATGAGAGGAGCGTTGGTGATGACGATGGTGATGATTTCCCCCTCCCGGAGGGAAGTATCCCCGGCAGAATAGCTCTGCCGGAGCTCTAGATTGGTTCCGCCAAGGTTCTGCCTCGTGGTGGCGTAGTCTCGTCCCGAAAGGTTGCTTCTGATTTTTTTCTCATCGAAAGACTTCATATAGCAGAAGATGAGCGTCGGAGACCCACCAGGGGGCCCACGAGGTAGGGGGCGCGCCCTAAGGGGGGGGGGGCGCCCCCACCCTCGTGAGCAGGCTGTGGGCCCCCTGGCCTTCATCTTTGGCGAGGATTTTATTTATTTATTTTAAGATGTTCCATGGAGTTTCAGGGCTTTTGGAGTTGCGCAGAATAGGTCTCTAATATTTGCTCCTTTTCAGCCCAGAATTCCAGCTGCCGGCATTCTCCCTCCTTATGTAAACCTTGTAAAATAAGAGAGAATAGCCATAAGTATTGTGACATAACGTGAAATAACAGCCCATAATGCAATAAATATCGATATAAAAGCATGATGCAAAATGGACGTATCAACTCCCCCAAGCTTAGACCTCGCTTGTCCTCAAGCGAAAAGCCGATAACAATAAATATGTCCTCATGTTTAGAGGTAGAGGCGTCGACAAAAATAAAATACGGACATGAAGGCATCATGATTATTCTCATAACAGCAACTTATATAGATTTTGTCATATGATTACTTCTGTTCAAGTGATGATCTATTCACAATGCAAAAGTATGAATCAGAAACCTCATTGAGCACCAACAAACTATAACCTCAGTCATTGAAACAATTGCAATTTATCATAACATCGGAAAGAGTCTGTCGTGGAATTGTCACGGCAGATGTCCTAGAGAAAGGACTTAGTCGTGGAGCCATCGCAACGGGTTAGCTTGAAGGGGTTAAAGCGGACACAGGGACACAAGAGAGCTTATACTAGTTCGGCCCCTTCGATGAAGGTAAAAGCCTACGTCTAGTTGTGATGGAATTGATGGGGTTTCGATGACTAGGGAGAAAACAAGCTTCGCCTATGTCTCGAGTTGTTGTCTGTTGTCCTTGAACCGCCGCCATGTCGTCCCCTTATATACACGGGTGACTCCCGTTGGCTTACAGAGTCCCAATACCGGCTCATAGATGTGTCCGGTTTGGTCTCTACTTATTCCTAACTTACAATACAAGTTAACCTCTAACGCCGGTTTACGGCTACAGGCCTTGAACCGCCCATGGGCCTTGAGCCCTCATCTGTCTTCTTGGGCTTTAACATACTTAACTACTGACGAAGTTAACCCGGCCCAGGTAGGCCGGTTTACGCCCAGTAGTAATATCCCCAACATTAGGCCCCAGATTGATTTGAACGGGTTCATGTCAATCCTTTAACAAAAAGCTTCATCTTCAACATCTTCTCATAAATTGGTAAACCTCCATGATGTCATCTTCTCTGATTGCTGTAAACCGGAGTGACGTCACCTGTCATAACGAAGCTATCCATTATGCTTCTTTGTTTAATAGATCTGCGGAAATCGAGGCGACAGCTCCGTTTCGTGGCCCCTTGATTGTCGCGCCTGACACATGTTCTTTCTCCTTATAAATAGGACCGAAGGGTCATTTCTTTTCTCCTTCCGTGCCTTCTTCGTCTTCCTCGCGTCGCCAGCCTCGGAGCTCCGCCGCCGCCGTCGACCACTGCCTCAACCTTGGCCGCTGCATCAACCTGAGCGCACTAGAGCATCGCATCAACCTGATTGCCCTCTCCCAATGAGAGGAGCGTTGGTGATGATGATGGTGATGATTTCCCCCTCCCGGAGGGAAGTTTCCCCGGCGGAACAGCTCTGCCGGAGCTCTAGATTAGTCCCGCCTCGGTTCCGCCTCGTGGCGGTGGAGTCTCGTCCCAAAACGTTCCTTCTTATTTTTTTCTCATCGAAAGACTTCATATAGCAAAAGATGGGCGTCGGAGACCCACCAGGGGGCCCACGAGGTAGGGGGCGCGCCCCCCACCCTCGTGAGCAGGTGGTGGGCCCCCTGGACTTCATCTTTGGTGAGGATTTTTCTTTATTTATTTTAAGATATTCCGTGGAGTTTCAAGACTTTTGGAGTTGCGCAGAATAGGTCTCTAATATTTGCTCCTTTTCCAGCCCAAAATTCCAGCTGCCGGCATGCTCCCTCCTTATGTAAACCTTGTAAAATAAGAGAGAATAGCCATAAGTATTGTGACATAACGTGAAATAACAGCCCATAATGCAATAAATATCGATATAAAAGCATGATGCAAAATGGACGTATCAACTCCCCCAAGCTTAGACCTCGCTTGTCCTCAGCGAAAAGTCGATAACAATAAATATGTCCTCATGTTTAGAGGTAGAGGTGTCGATAAAAATAAAATACAGACATGAAGGCATCATGATTATTCTCATAACAGCAACATATATAGATTTTGCCATATGATTACTTATGTTCAAGCGATGATATATTCACAATGCAAAAGTATAAATCATAAACCTTATTGGGCTCCAACAAACTATAATCTCGGTCATTGAAGCAAATGCAATTTATCATAACATCGGAAAGAGTCTATGTCAGAGCTTAAAAGCAAGTCCACATACTCAACTATCATCTAGTTCTTCATAATTGCTAACACTCACGCGATACTGTGGTTACCGAGTTTAATTCGGACACAGAGAAAGATAGGGGCTTATAGTTTTGCCCCACAACCTTTTACCTCAAGGGTAATGTCAACAATAATGGTTCATGCTCCCCTACATCCAATTAGATATATATATCATGTTCTTTCCAACATGCTAAGCTTGCCAAAGGATAAAATGAAAAAGGAAAAGGTGAAGATCACCATGACTCTTGCAAAAGGTAGAAGAAGATAATAATAATAATAAAAGTTAGGCCCTTCGCAGAGGGAAGCAGAGGTTACCATGCGCTTTTATGGTTGGATGCACAAAATCTCAATGCGAAAGAACGTCACTTTATATTGCCCCTTGTGATGTGAACCTTTATTATGCAGTCCGTCGCTTTTATTACTTCCACATCACAAGATCGTATAAAGCTTATTTCTCCCACACCAATCAATCATACATATTTAGAGAAATGTGTATTGCTTTGCACCAATGACAACTTACTTGAAGGATCTTACTCAATCCATAGGTAGGTATAGTGGACTCTCATGGCAAAACTGGTTTAAGGGTATTTGGAAGCACAAGTAGTATCTCTACTTAGTGCTGAGAATTTGGCTAGCATGAGGGGGAAAGGCAAGCTCAACAAGTTAGAGGATCCATGACAACATACTTTATCTCAGATATAAGAAAGACATAACTCATTACGTTGTCTTCCTTGTCCAACATCAACTCTTTAGCATGTCATATTTTAATGAGTGTTCCCAATCATAAAAGATGTCAATGATAATATATCTATATGTGAAACCTCTCTTTCCTTATTACTTCCTATTAGTTGCAACAATGACCAAAGCTATGTCTGCCAACTCCCAACAACTTTTAATCATCATACTCTTCCTATGTGAAGTCATTACTCTAAATAAGATCAATATGAACTTTTTGTTTCTTTTTATTCTTTTTCTCCTTTCTTTTATTCACCCAAGATCATGGCAAAATACTCAGGCCCTTGACTCAACGCTAATCT